>NC_081405.1:661065503-661128003 GCF_030272615.1 Cryptomeria japonica | reverse complement strand
TCTCCCTCTCCCCCTCTCCTTTTCCTAGTTCTACATAGCCCGTATGGGTTATGTAGAACTAAGGCCAAAACTTCTAGTTCTACATAACCCGTACGGGTTATGAGAAATTGTGAACATTGACATATAAGGTTTCCACAACCCATATGGTTTATGAGAAAATCTTTATATATTTTAGTCCCAATGACCTAAAAACCAGCATTGCAAGTTGTTTGAAGGCCCCCACTGCTTTTGCACATGATTTTCTGGGACAGTAACAGTTAGGTTTTCATATTCTTTTGTCACTTTTGCTTTGGAATGATTGATTTTTAAGTTATTTTATACTTGTTACTTTAAATAATAACAAAATCATGATTATTTGTTGTTTTTTTTGCTTTGATTATGATTTATTTGTCTTGTATTTTGGTTTTTTTTGAAGTTATTTTATTATTGTTACTTTATATTATAACAAAATGATGATCATTTGTTGTTTTTTTGCTATTTGATTGTGGATTGTCATCATGATGTTATGTGTAGGACAATGGGAAAGAATAAGAGAGGAACAAATGAACAAAGATAGGCAGAAAAGGAAAGACAAAGGGAGCGTATGAAGAGATTATGTGAAGGTACGTCATCTAATGCACCTAATGAAAGTGATGAACATTCAAAAATCGAAATTGATATGATTAATGCACCAAATCAAAATGATCAACATACACCAATTCAAATACATATGATGAATGCACCTAATGAACATACACCATTTGAAAATGATTCGGTGAATGCACATGTTAATGAAATTGAAGAAGATATACCATTTGAATTTGATGTGATCAATGCACATAATGCATCTAATGAAAATGAAGAGCTTGCACCAATCTTAACACCTCTTAGAATAATTCGTAGAAAACCAAAGTTCCTAATAGATATTGATGAAAATATTGTGAAGCCAATGCATGATAAAATTTCCGAAATAACTTGTAGAAGAACGGTTAGAAGAATTTGGAATAACTATTTTGAAAACTTAAATCAAAGTGGAAGATGCCAATTAGTTGTTGAAATGATTAAAAATCTGAAATTTAGAGAGACAATGCAAATTTTGGGGTTAAGAACATTCGAAAATAATAGTGAAAGAACCATTGTGAGAAATCCTTTTGATGCATACCAAGCCATTGGTTCAAAATCATGCTCTAAAGATGCTAATGTTACTCGTTGTGTCCTCACATCAACCATAATGGGAAAGGAAATGAAAAAATGTTGTTTAATAAGCAAAACAAGCAAGTCATTAAGGATAAGTAGAACCACATTACACTATGCCTTAGAGAGGCGAGAGAAAATCGAGGATCCTAACAATAATTCTCTTTGGGCATTCTCGAGTAGACTCCCACGCAAGGACAAGGTTGTTGTTGATGCACTAAGAAAGTTAAATGAGAGATATTGGCATGACAACACAAGGGTTTCACCCAGCCAAAGAGATGTTGTTAGAAGGTGAATTGGAATTAGTAATCGTGAGCCACATCCAAAACACTATTTAGATACAACTCAAACACAATTTTATGAAAGGTTTCTTCAAAGCTTTCCTCAGATTAAATGATTTTTTGAGATGACAAAACCATTTTATGTTAAGATTAATCATGCACATACTACATGTTGTTGTAGGGTCCATGTTGAATTTTCCATGCATTATGATATTTATCACTATATCTGTTGTACTTTGCACACTAACGATGTTTTGTAGGAATGTGGTCTACAAGCACCTCCTAAGTCACCGAGAAAATTTATTTCAAGTGTACTATGTAGACGAGATGATGGGTGCATTTATTATAAGATGATGTGTTTGAGAGGTTTTTGTCCTACATGTGGTGGTTTGCAACAGTTGCATAGATGCCTACATTTGGATAGCACAGATGAAATTGGTAAGGAACTAGTTTCTATTGGAAAATATAAGTCAGTCACATATGGTGTTAAAGATGGAAAAGAATTAAAGAGGTGTGAGTTAGTGAAAATGGATATATGCGTAGCTGATTTTATGAAGATGTTTCAAGAGAAACTAGTATATGAGTACATAGGTCACACACATAGAGCTAGGTGGTTAGATGAGCAATTCAAGTTGTCTAAGGACACTTTCCCCCTCGGCACTATTGTCTCTGTCATTGATTTTGCTGAGAATTATACACTAAAGTGACAAAATGAAGTACAATCTATGTATTACCACTCTACACAAGTTACAATTTTTTTACACATAGCATTCATGCATGCACATGATAACACCGAGGAGGACAGAAAGGTTATAAGAGAATATCACTTCTATATCAGCGATGATCATACTCATTCCTCAGAGTTTGTGCAAGGATGCTTTACAGTATTCTATGATAGTTTAAGGGAAAGAGATATAAGATACAACCAACACTTAATATGGTCGGACAATTGCACCACACAATTCAAGAATGCAAGGATGTTCTACTGGTTGACTAAGATGCATGTGACAAGTGGTGTGCAACATTTTTGGAATTTCATTGAGGCAGGGCATGGAAAGGGAGAGCATGTTGGTGCGGGAGCATGTGTGAAAAGAGATCTTACCAAAGAGGAATTGAAGTACGAAGGTGGTGCAATGTTAATAGATGCAAAAGCAATTGTGCAATGGTGTAGCTCTACGATGGGACCAGGTTATGCAAATAAGTCTATGGTTTCTAGATATTTTTGGTTAATAAGTGAATCTAACATTGAAAACTATCTAGATTGTTGTACACTTATTGGATCAAGTGACATGCATTCATTTAGAAGTTCAAATGCAACATCACTAGTTATTTATACTAGACATATTGCATGCTTTTGCTCTTCGTGTATGCATTTTTTGTGGGATGAATGTGAATCAAAAGAGTGGGTTGACCAATGGTCTTGTAGACCTTTGCAAACCCTAGATACATATCAACTTCCTAGAGCACTACAAATGAAATAGATTGAAGCATCAGTGGATTTTGACCATGTATTAGACATAGTTGAACTAGGTAAAGGGTTGCAATTTGCTACAATTTTAAGCTTAATTTATTAGTATTAACTTATGCTGATTTTGGTATTAACTTATATCCTTCTATTAAATGCAGGTCATGTATATGCAGTTATTGTGGATGAGAACAACGAAGAAGGAACATATTACTTTTTGTGTCGTTGTATTGAGGCCAAAAAGAAATTGACTTCTACAATGGTTGATGGAGAGGGTATTGAGTACCCAATAGGATCCATTGTTGTGACAGGGACATGGCTTAGAAGGTACCATTGTTGTGTCGAGTTGTATTGAGACCTCTTAAACTCATTTATTTAGCAGTCGTTGTATTGATTTTGGCATTATCCTTCTATAAAATGCAGGTACCCTATCAAAAATTCTAATGCCTGGTTGTTTGAGGACTTTGAGACACATAGACATATTCTTCATTACTCAAACCTTCTTGTTGCAAAAAATATTCATTTGATTAAATATCATGGTAGACCTCTTAACAAGGATTTGTGGAAAGTTCATGAATCAGACCACGAGGCAATACTTGAGACACTAAGGGTTAGAGCTGATCCAAAAGGTTCACTTGATTGATTTTGGTCCATCTAGAAGAATAATTCTACAATATGGTAGAATAATTTTGACAATTTTGTATATATCTTTTGCGAAACGTTGTAACTTCACTTTTTTGGATGTGCTCTACATGCATATGAGCTGTAATATGCATATGAGCTATAATGTGCATATGTAGATGCCAAATTTTGTATATAAAAACATCAATGAGTTGTAATGTGCATATCTAGATGCTAAATTTTGTATTAAAAAACAACAATGAGTTGTAATGTGCATATCTAGATGCTAAATTTTATATAAAAAACCAACAATGAGTTGTAATTTGCATATTTAGATGCAAAATTTTGTAAATATAAATAGTAATGGGCTTGATCGTTTATATCAGATGCCAAATTTTATATATGAAAGTGTCCATGGGGCTGATTTGCAAATTTTGAGAGCCCAAATTTGTACCATTTGATTATAAATACATTTGTAATAAACTTGTACCATTTGATTATAAATAACTGAGTTTGATTCTGACATATGTTAAATAACTTGCAAATGGGTATCTGAATATGCAATTTTTTTTCCAAGTGTTTTGGGAAAGTTTTGAGTTATTAGTGAATTACCCGATTTGAAGGGCTAGTAGGAATAGTCTGAATCTGAGATAGGATTTTGGTAGGCAGAGACAACACAACCCCATAGGTTCAAATGGATCATCCATAAGTGCCACGGTCTCCGAGTTACGCTACGTCAAAGTTTAACCATTTTTTCTACTTTGAGCGCTCAAGGGAAAACATCGCTACGACGTGGCTCGTAACGATCAGACATCTTGGGGAGCGAGACAAGGGCACACCTAGCGTAAACCCGACCACTTGGATGCATTTGCGCTGATGGATCGTTCCCACGACAAGCAAAATGAAAGATGCACTATTTTGCCACCTCTCATTGACGGTTTTTGATGCGACAAAAAAAATCTCACCACAAGAAAATGGAATCAAGTTGCCTGAAACTGAGATAGGATTTTGTAGGCAGAAACAACATGAGCCCATAGGTTCAGATGGATCATCCATAAGTGCAACGGTCTTCGATTTACACTACGTCAAAGTTTGACTATTTTTTTTGCTTTGAGCGCTCAAGGGAAAACGTCGCTACGAGGTAGCTCGTAATGATCAGACATCTTGGGGAGTGAGACAAGAGCACACCTAGTGTAAAATCAACCATCCAGATGCACTCACACTAACAGTTCATTCCCACGACAAGCAGAACAAAAGATGCACTATTTTGCCACCTCTCACTGACAGTTTTTGACGGTTTTTGATGCGACAGAAAAAATCTCACCACAAGAAAATGGAATCGAGTTGCCAAAAACCGAGATAGGATTTTTTAGGAAGCAACAACACAACCCCATAGGTTCAAACAGATCATCCATAAGTGCCACGGTCTCCGAGTTACGGAACGTCAAAGTTTGA
Organism: Cryptomeria japonica; assembly: GCF_030272615.1. Classification (NCBI taxonomy): domain Eukaryota; kingdom Viridiplantae; phylum Streptophyta; class Pinopsida; order Cupressales; family Cupressaceae; genus Cryptomeria; species Cryptomeria japonica. Next base: position 661,123,008 of record NC_081405.1, on the reverse strand, counting down.
CCATTTTTTCCACTTTTAGCGCTCAAGGGAAAACATCGCTATGAGGTGGCTCGTAACGATCAGACATCTTGGGGAGCAAGACAAGGGAACACCTAGTGTAAACCCGACCACCTGGACACGCTCACGTTGACGGTTCATTCCCACGACAAGCAGAACAAAAGATGCACTATTTTGCCACCTCTCACTGACAGTTTTTGACGGTTTTTGATGCGACATAAAAAATGTCACCACAAGAAAACAGAATCAAGTTACCCAAAACCGAGAGAGGATTTTTTAGGCAGTGACAACACAACCCCATAGGTTCAAATAGATCATCCATAAGTGCCACGGGACGTCAAAGTTTGACCATTTTTTCCACTTTGAGCGCTCAAGGGAAAATGTCGCTACGAGGTGGCTCATAACGATTAGATGTCTTGGGGAGCGAGACAAGGGTACACCTAGTGTAAAACCGGCCACCTGGACATGCTCGCATTGACGGTTTGTTCCTACGACAAGCAGAACGAAAGATGCACTATTTTGCCACCTCTCACTGACAGTTTTTGATGCGATAGAAAAAATCTCACCACAAGAAAATGGATTCAAGTTACCCAAAACCGAGATAGGATTTTTTAGGTAGAAAAAACACAAACCCATAGGTTCAAATGGATTGTCCATAAGTGCCACGGTCTCCGAGTTACGGGACGTCAAAGTTTGACCATTTTTTCCACTTTGAGCGCTCAAGGGAAAATGTCGCTACGAGGTGGCTCGTAATGATCAGATGTCTTGGGGAGTGAGACAAGGGAACACCTAGTGTAAAATCAGCCACCTGGATGTGCTCGCGCTGACAGTTCATTCCCACGACAAGCAAAATGAAAGATACAATATTTTGCCACCTCTCATTGACAGTTTTTGATGGTTTTTGATGCGACAAAAAAAATCTAACCACAAGAAAATGAAATCAAGTTGCCCGAAACCGAGAGAGGAGTTTTTAGGCAGTGACAACATGACCCCATTGGTTCACATGGATCATCCATAAGTGCTTCAACTCTTCTTTTATAGGTGATTTGGATGAATAGGTGTGTCTCTTACCCTAAGGCCGACTTGTTATGGAATAAATTTAAATGAAAACCTTACCTAAGCCGACTCATCCTTAGATAAATTTCAAATCTGCTTTGTGTGCTGAAATCTTGTCTTACTTGGTTCTTGAAATGATGAACTTCACTCCATAAGCATGAGTTTATGAAATAATAACTTCACTCCAATCTCTTCATGCACGAAGGACTCAAAGCAAATTCACTCAATCAAAATACACAATATCAACATTACCGATATCAGTACTTGGGCATACACAACATGAGCAATAGATAGTTTAAAAGTATACGCCATGTGAGTTACAAGTAATGAACAAATTGGATCATATTTCAAGACATATACACAACTAACAAATTTGGTCACATTTCAATAGCAAATAACTAAGTTTCAGGAATATCATGTTTCATATATATCAATGAACAAATTGGATCGAATATCAAGTTTTATACATATCAAAATGAACAATAATCATGTACATATATCAAAAAATGGCATAGATGCCAAATCAATAATAGTTACAAAAATGTGGCATGTGCCATGTCTGTCAAAGTCGATATATACATGTACAAATGTCGAATATATAAAAAATTGGTCCTTTAATGACCACAACTATAACTATATGTCTCTATTGGTATCTATGACTGTGGTAGATCATCAAAATCGAGCCTCTTCGAAGCAATACGTGGCTCTGCAGGTGGCTGCACAAGGACAATTCAAATGTCGAATCAGATATATTTTCTCAATATAACATCAAAATAACTAAATACTGAACTCTAAATTGTTTGAAGTTGAAATGTTGATTACCTCATCTCTGTCTTCTACAATTCAGTGAGGCTGAGGATCTGTGGGATGTCCTGAAGGAGGCAGTAACTGGTAAAACAACATTAATACATGTTAATGATATATATGTCAAATAACACATAATAACTAAAAATGAATAGACTAAAGAACTAAAGCATACCGGAGCTTCAAATGGATGTGCTGTGGTCATAGGAGGCAAAGTCACAGATGAATCAGTTAAGACCATTTCCTATATCCATGGTAAGTGATCCAAAAGGAGTTAACTAGACGGTTTCAACTCCGTTGTGCACTTAGTGAAAAGGAGTTGATCTAAGACAGACATACCTTTTGCCTTGGTCGTGTTGGATCCCATAATATACGTGTAAGACTTCTACTAAAATGGAATGGTAGAATAACAGTAGGAAGTTTGGAAGGGGCCTGTAATAGTTTAAAGACATTCATACAAGTTAATAACCCAAAGTTGTTGACAAACTAGATAAAACAAATACTTTTAACATATGTAGAAAAAATGCACATCGAAGCCTCGTATAGTTCTCCTGTAACCTTAGGAGGCCTAGTCGAATCTGACGGAGCTATTACCATTTCCTGTATGAAAAATGATAACATATGATATAGACATAAAAGGATTTAATTATTTCGAACAAGCAAGAATGCAATCCAAAGTGAATATGAAGATATCACATCTTCCCTCTACTGAACCTCATCAACATCAGGTGCATTCATTAATTCCGTAAACCCCATATGTTTCTGTATATAAAACAAATAAATTAAGTACATTTATCAATATCTACATATACACGTTTAATCATAATACATTTCAACAATTGAATTTAAATTGTAGTGAATTACCTTCTGTCGTTTGGGTGTCCGAGAGGATATCTTTTTCTGCCTCGGAGTGCTAGAGGATGGCTTTCTCACATGAGATTTCCTTGAGACAGGTGGGGTAAACTAATGGAAAAAAATTAACATAAGGGAAAATAGCATGTATTTAATATATCACTTAAGTAAAAAATATATAAATCTAAATGGTACCGCATAGCTATCTTGGCCAAAGTCAATGGCTGAAAGTGTGATATCATCAAATTGGGACATCTCAACCACTGATAAGCCCTACAAAATATCAAGTAATGATACATATAATTAATAAAATATATTTTGAATCCAATGTATTATTATATTTTTAACAAATTTACAAATCTTTACCTCTGGTGGCGAAACTACTCATGATTGTGGAATCGATTGAACAGTATGTGGTGTACTGCCACCACCTATTGCATCCTACAATGCATTTTATTTATATGTCACTTTAAATTGTTCTAAAAATAAAAATTCATTTCTTTTTATAAGATTTAGTCACTTAATTGATAACATGTCATAAACAAAACTAAACACACCTGTGTTTGATAGAGAGGGTACAACATATTGAGTAGTTCATCGGTGAGGGCCATATCCTCTGAAGTGGAAGCATGGCATCTACTCCTGCAACATGTACACAAATGAGATGTCCCACCATCCTCGTCTGCGTTAGTGTCTACACCAGAACATACACCCTATCAAGTGGGGTACATATGCTGAATGGGTTGGCTCGTGCCAAATGATGCATGAGGTGCTGCTGATGCAGGAGGTGCCGCTGAGGAAGGAGGTGCTACTGACGAAGGAGGTGTCACTGATGAAGGAGGTGCTGCAGGTGCTGGTACATCCTCTGCTCTGACCAGCTATGTGCCATGTTGAACAATGACATCAGTCAATGATGCATCTTCCTGAAGAGTTTGTAATTCCATAGACTCCTTCAAGGATATAGGGACAGTGACATGAACCATGGGTTTAGGAGCTGTACACCTCCTATGTTGTGGATCTACCACCCTATGGGCCCCAAGTCTATCCTGCGTAGAGCCTCTCCCTCTACCCTGAAATTGTAGGATGTCAAAGTAATTCGGCTTGTCGCCAAGGATAAACTCACAATACAACTTTCTCAAAAAATATAGAGGCACCTCCCAATTATTACAAGGTGGTTGGTCAAAGACCATATACCACCTATCCCAAAAATCTTCTTTCAACTTAGCATGAACACACCAATGTATAGGAAACGGAGTCGTATTTAGCTCTAGGTTGTTACTGGTAACATGATCGGTGAAAAGAGTACATATGTCAGCTTTAACTATGCCCTTTTTCTTCACTTGATCATATGACAACCCATCCGCATAAAATGTTCGACATCTATCCCTCCATGAAACCCATTTTGTAACCTCCATAGATACCTCATTTGCACTATTAGCCATTGTTTCTAGTGTTCTGGCAAGGGTTGAGTGGTGCTCAAGCCTAGAGGTCCTCAACCTATTCACCAATATAGAAATTTGGGCACTATTTTGTGTAAGACAATTGACGAGATCCTCTTGTGTGGCATCTACATGATCTAATGGAGGACGTGGAGGGTTTCGGGGTGGTGGTGGTTGTTGAGGAGCAACATTTTCAGGATTTTGAGGGTTTTCTTGTTGCTCTTGTGCAATGTTAATAGGGTTTTCTTGTGTTTCTTGTGCAGGAGGAGGTCTTTGTTGTCTATTTCATTTTTGGGGATTGCTTGAAGAATCTAACATCAAATTAATAAAAACAAAACTTAAATCAATTAAAAATCCCTAATTTAATCAAAATGCAAAGAAAAATAATCAAACAAATCAAATCTTACCTGTTCGACGGCGTGCCATTGTTGAAAATTGCTCTCGATGATGGGAAAATAAAAAAATAGTTGCAAACCCATGCGGGTTCGATGCTTTTTTGGCTTCTCCTTACTGCTGTTCCACGGGTTTTGGCATTGAAAATGGCCAAAAACCTGTGGCCTACACAAAATAAATATGCGGGTTTTGAGAAACTTTAAAATTTTTTATTTAAAAAAAATGTTCCTCAAAACCTGTACGGGGTTTGAGGAACTTTTGGTTTTTTTTATTGTTTTCTCTCTAGGCTTGGTGTTACCAAGCCTAGCACATTTTTGAAATTTTAGAACCCGCACGGGTTATGAAAAATTTTGTTTTTTTTGGCATGTGGCCACTTTTCTGTTCACCATCTTGGTGCACTTACCCTATAGATAGAGAAGGATGGAGAGAAATAGAGTGAAGGCAGAGGAGAAGTAGAGATATAGAAATAGATAGGGATAAAAAGAGGGAGAGAGATATAATGGGAAAGGTAGAAGGGGGAAGAGAGTGAGAGATGCAGGGTTAGGTAAGGAGATGGAGATAAAGGGAGAGATAGAAAGCAAATGAAACTATTTAATTTTCTTCTATCAATTATTTAGAATTTTTTCTCTAATTAAGTTATTGATGTGTTCTTGTAGTTTCTATCTTGAGTTAGTAACATCTTATTTGGTCCAAAGGGGTCACACATGTGTGGCCCCTAAGGACCCCATATGACCCCGTACAACACTATATGACCCTATGGGGTTATACAGTATCCTAAGAGGTATGTTGTACCTACTATTACTTTAAAAGGGGTCATATGGGGTCCTAAGGGGTCACACATGTGCGGCCCCTTGGGACCCCATATGACCCCTTAGGACACTATATGACCCTATGGGGTCATATGGTCTCCTAAGAGGTATGTTGTACCTATTAGGACTTTAAAATTGGTCATATGGGGTCTTGAGGGGTCACACATGTGTGTCCCCTTAGGACCCCATATGACCCCTTAGGACACCATATGACCTTATGGTGTCTTAAGGGGTTATATGGGGTCCTAATGGGTCACACATGTGTTAAAACACATGTGTGGCCCCTTAGGACCCCATATGACCCCTTAGGACACCATATGACCCCATAGGGTCATATGGTGTCCTAAGGGGTATGTTGTACCTACTAGGACTTTAAAAGGGACACTATATGATCCCGTGCAACATTATATGACCATATTGGGTCATTTGGTGTCTGAAGAGGTATGTTGTACCTACTAGTACTTTAAAAGGAATCATAACACATGTGTGACCCCTTAGGAGCCCATATGACCCCTTATGACACTATATGAGGTCATATGTTGTCCTAAAAGTTATGTTGCACCTAATAGAACATTAAAAGGGGTCATATGGGGTCTTAAGAGGTCACACACATTAAAACACGTGTGGCCCCTTAGGACCCCATATGACCCCTTAAGACACTATATGATCCTATGGGATCATATTGTGTCCTAAGGGATCATATGTTGTCATTAGGGTTCATATGGGGTCCTATGGGTCATAAGGGGCTACACATGTGTGGCCCCATAGGACCTCATGTGAACCCTAACGATACCATATGACCCCTTATGACACTAGATGATCTTATAGTGTCATATGGGGTCAGTAGGGGTCATTAGGTGTCATAAGGGGTCTTAAGGAGTCATTAAAGGTCATAAGGGGTTGTTACAGACATAAGGGGTCTTATGTTATACATGCTAGGATGCTGAAATGGGTTAAAAGATGTTTTAGGATGTATTAAGGGGCTGTTCATGTCTTAATAGCTCCTAGGATGTACTAAGGGGTTGTATGATGTCTTAAAAGGTCCTAGGATGTACTAAGTTATCCTAAGTGTCTTAAGAGGTCCTAGTATGTGCTAAGGGGTTGTAGGATAACATTTTAACATCTAATTGTATATGTGTACAACATTTATAAATAATTAAGCATTAAAAGATTTTAACCATTAAATAATTTTAAAACTAATATATTATTAAGCATTATTTTAAAAAAAAATTTATATTATTAAGTATTCAAAAACTAAAAAAATAATAAACTATACAAAATTATGAAAAAAAAACTAAAACATTAATATACTAGCACTAATTTATTTGCCCCCTTCTTCTCTTCGGCCGCTGAACTTTAAGCCGATTAGTGCAAAATGAGGCGAAAAACCCTTTTTGCAGCTTATATAGCAAAGGGGTTCTGGCTGGAACCCTTCCGATCGAAACTGTTTCGGCCGGAACGTCTGTGCCACGCCGGCACCACGTGACTTCCACATTGGTCCGACTAGAACTCTTCCGATCAGATCACACAGATTAGCTCTAGATGCGACATAGATCCATACTTTTACCTTGAACTTCAACATAAGTTTGTATTTAATTGAAACATTATATATTAGATTTAATATATTTTGATGAAAAAATGGTACAAGGTAACTATTAAAAAACTAATAATATATATTCAGATTTGTAATGTCCGCCAAAATACTCTAGAGAAATAAATCAAACTAACATACTAGAAGAGATAATAATTTCTTTTTAAAACATCATCTAAAGCAACATGTGACATCATCTACTCAATATGAATTTAACATCTTTAACATAATATGCACATAACAACATGAACATGCAACATAAGCACATGAGATAATTATGCAAGCGGAAATAAACACAACTTAAATTTCACTACCATCTTACTAGGGTATCTACACATCATCACTTACTCTACCATTCATAAGTAATAACAACCCACTCATTCCTAATACAACACATAATATTTCCATTATCATTATTTCATGCACATATGCAATTTCCTTAATACCTTTCTAGCTTGATATGCAGTCACTTTATCATCCATCTAATATGATATGCAACTGAAAACAATGCAATTTAATCCATTTCCCATTAAGGTTCATTTTAAGCACCAATACCAAATGTTCCAAATCTCTTAACCATACATATGCTATATGATCTCTTCCTTCTCTACCATGATTACTAATAAAAATATGAGATAGTCTCAACATCATTTCTTTTCTTAAAATTTAAATCATCATAATATAACCAAGATACCAAAGATACATCCCCATCCTATTAACATGATTCTATTCAATTCGACTACAAGATACATTACCATACATCTCAATGTCCTCTTAAGAAATCATAAGTCAAGTCCTAAGATAATATCAACCACTACCTATACATAACCAATATATCAAGAGCATAGCTCTTTCACTATGTATGTTTCCAATTACAACTTTTACATGATAATTACATCACAGGTGCTATGATATCAAATACATCCATCTGCAACAATAATCATCCATAAGCTGCAATGATAGAAGAACCACATCCACACATGAAGAATCCAATGAAGATGTCCCAATGGAAGAAGGCATCAACCACATGACCATGTGGAACCTAAGGAACCACCCCCCGTGCTAGGAGATGACACAAGGTCCCAACATACACTCTAGACCTAGGCTGACTCCTAACAACCAAAGAGAATTCAACAACTCAATAACTGCAACAACATATAAGAATAAACAAATCACAAGACAATTCACAATAGAAGCTCTTAGAGGCGTATCAAAAAGAAAAGGCATAGATATATATCATGGACCAGGACACATATAGGAGTGGAGTGTCATCACATGCTATGATCCTCCAAATAGAAGGTACTACCTTGATAACATGTCTCTGCATGCTATCCTCATATAGAAGGCATAACCTTGATAGACATATGGAGCCAACATAACCTTGATAGACATATGGAGCCATCTCAACCTATGAGAGATTCAAGGGAGATTGAATTGCCATCTCAATGGCCTTCACAAGCTTATCCTAAAACATCCTCCCTAGGATCAAGTCTTGGGGCTCGCATCCATTATTATCTTGATTAAGTGAATCCTATTTACCCATCCCATCTAATTAATTATTAATGTTATCACTTGTTTACAATAAGGAAAACTTTCAATGTGCCCTAGTGGTCTAGACTCTAAGCATCCTTACTAGGAACCTCCTAGTAGCCTATCTCTCATGACCCCTATCATCACATGAAATCCCACTCCCCCTATCATGCTTCAAAACAATAACAACAAAGAGGCTGAATGCAACATCCAAAAAGGGTCCTTAATACATAAACATGCAACCAAGTACCAACAATGCAAAGACACGAACCTCATAACAAAATAATAAATCACTATCCAATATCATAAGGCACTCAAATCTGCCATAAGCATAAATAGAACCTCTAAAGCAAGGCTCATCAACTTGCTGGAGCAAGGGAAATAGCACAAACTCAACAACATGGCATATCAACAAGCTGGAGCTAACATACAACCTCTACGACAAGGCATATCACTTGTCGGAGCATAAAACATCAATAAATAACCAAATCTGAAAATACTCAATACTAGAAAACATTAGGAAACTTCAATACAAGCCTCTGGGATCAAAACAAATTCAGAAAAGTCAGCTGAGAAGATAGACCAACAAAAAACCCAACAAAAATCTAGCAAAAATCTAGAAAATTTTGACGGAAAAGCCAAATTATGATTTTGAAAATAAAATCACATAGACAACATTAAGACCTAAAAATACACTCAGTAGAGTCGCCCAGACTAAGGAAAATGAATGAAATAAACTGATTAACAAATCATAAGCTAAAATGAAAGATTTCTCAAAACAACCATTTATGGCTTCCCGAAAAACAAATCACAGAGAGAGTCACAGAGTCAAATACCAGACTCGAAAACACTCTCAAAAGAATCAAAATCTCAAACAAGGCTAAAGGATTAAGTCCCAAGCCCAACAAACTCATTGAACAAAAGATCAAGGCTTCTGTAGAAATATGCATTCGACAATGCCCGACTGCAAAAATTCATAGAAATGAAAATAAAAACATCCGGATTTCACAAATGCCAAAAGGGATCTCAAGGCAAAATCCAAAACTCAATTTAAAATAGAAAACATCATACATAGAACTTTCAACACCAAATCCCAATATTCCCAGTATCGGCCATTCTCGACAATGCACACAACCAATAGAAAGAATGTATTTTTCCCAGCTATAGTTTAAACCTTATTACATAAATCACATAAAATAAATTAAACCTTTAACTATACAAATAATTATTTATCCCAAACTACCTGCACACAATCTTTTTTGCAAACACGGAGCAAACAATTTTTGAAAAATAAAATGTACAGGGAAGAATCCTCCAACCTGGATAATAGAAGAAATGGAAATGAAAACTTGTTAAAGCATGATCCAAACCAAGCAAACCCAAAGCCAAAATCTTTAGCTCCAATTTTCAATCAAAATCCCCAAACTTGTCAAGAAATTTTCCCGAAGGTAACCCAATGCACATGTTGATGAATAAAAATAAATCCATTAAAAAACCTAGCCTCTAACTGGCCAATCAAAATATTAAAAAATCATATAAAACCTACCTACCCAACTTTATAATATATTTTATTTCCCAAAGCATATTAGCCAATAGTAATAAGGGTAGGTAAGAAAAATATATTAAATCTTATTTACCATGTAACAAGAGAATAAAATAAAATAATAAACCAATGAACAAATAATAATCATGCCCCAATAAAATAAAACCAAGGCTTATTAAATAAAATAAAATATAAACCACAATTAAATAAAAGCTCTATAAATAAATAATAATTAAATAATAAATAAACAATAAACAATAATTCATTAAACAATAAATATCAAATAAATATTTAAACAATAAATCAATTAAATAATAAAGTAATAAATATATATAAAATAGTAATCCACAAGCTCCAATAAAATAATAAATAAATAAATAAATAAATAATAAATCTCTCAACAAAAATAAATAAAATTAAACTATAATAATGATAATAATAATCCACCAATTAATTAATTATTAATGAACTATATAACCAAACATTAATTAATGGAATAAATAATCAAATACTCACAAAACACCAACTGACCACAACTCAACTTACTAACATGGCAAATCATGCCAAGACATCTGACAACCAAGGTAGACAACTTTAGCCTTGAGAGTATAGAGGGAACTCATGCCATCTCCAAAAACTTGCCATTGGGATTAAGACACACTTAGACCCGTGGAACCAGGTGGAGTCGATGTCTGGTACATGCAATCCTGCATCCACCAATCCATGATACAACATATACAATAATACATCATAAGTAAACAAACAAGTGATAAAGAATCACAACGCCACATCATGCTCACAATGAGTGATATGACATCATCCCTATCACGAATACAGTCGTAGAACAATAATGTCAACTCATTGCATATAATCAGGAAATAGGGTTAGCATAATCACAATGCCATCAAATCCCATAATCAATATAATCCATGTAGCATAGCATTTCATATAAAGTCCATCAAATATAATTCCATCATATATCACGATCATCAATAACAAGTATCATCATCCTCATAGTCATCAAATATCATGTGTCCATATAATGCCTAGCATCATCATAAGCATCTAAAATATAAATAGAGTCATAGTCATAATCCCATAACACCATATAGAAGTCTAGATAAGTCTATCCATGCATAAGTCAAAAGACAAGTCGAGGAGGGATACCACAAGATTTTATCTCTTAGCGTTAATTGTCAAATGAATCAATCAATATGTGTGTGGTGGAGTGGATTTGTAATAATATGGTGGAGGTGGAGGCAAAGATGGAGATGAAGATGGTGGAGGTGAAGACATGTAGTAATATGGGGGTGGAGGAGTCGGAGATGGGAGTGGTGGGGATTAATAGTAGTATGGAGGAGGGGTGATGGAGGTGGTGGTGCTGGGGATTTGTAGTAGTATGGGGGAGGAGGAGATGGAGAAGGTGGTGGGGGAGACTTAAATAGTATGGGGGTGGTTGAGAGGGGGATGGTGGTGGTGGAGACTTCTAATAGTATGGAGGAGGAGGAGGAGATGGAGATGGTGGTCATGGAGATTTATTGTAGTATGGTGGAGGAGGAGATGGAGAAGGCGGTGGTGGAGACTTATAGAACTATGAGGGTGGTGGAGATGGGGAAGGTGGTGGTGGAGACTTATAGTTGTATGAGGGAGGAGGAGATGGAGATGGTGGTGGTGGAGATTTATAATAATATGAAAGAGGAAACAAGGATGGAGGTGGAGGTGATTTATAGTAGATGGTGGTGGTGGAGATTTATAGTAGTATGGTGGAGGAGGGGATGGCAAGGGTGATGGTGGAGGCTTATACTAATATGGGGGTGGTGGAGAGGGAGATAGTGGTGGTGGAGACTTGTAGGAGTATGAAGGAGGAGGAGATGAAGATGATAGTGGTGGGGATTTATAATAGTATGGAGGAAGAGGAGACGGGGATGGAAGTGAAGGTGACTTATAATAATATGAAGGAGGAGGAGATGATGATGGTAATGGTGGAGACTTATAATAATATGGTGGTGGAGGTGAAGGAGATGGTGGAGGTGGGGACTTATAGAAGTATGGAGGAGGATGAGATAGAGATGGAAGTGAAGGAGACTTGTAATAATATGGAAGTGGAGGAGATGAATATTGCTCGTATTCAGCTGCACCCATGGCTGTCATAGAGAACAACAAAACAATTAAAAACACCATAGTATCCAATTGCTATGCCCTGCTCACCACCATTGTTGTTGCTGCTGCAGTGGGTTGAAATGATTTCATGAGGTCGTGGTGGAGTGTTTTTATTAGTCGATAGGCTATATATATGGTGGCAATAGCCACCGGTTTTGTCTCATGTAAGACGCCTGAGAAAAAAAGCGTTCAAAACTTGCCCCAAAAAATTCTTCTGAGTTTTCCGCCATAGTCTTGGAAGAAGATAAAACAGTTTACCAAACAAATCAGCTTAAAGTGAATTGCCATGTGATATTGTGTGTGCATTAATGAAAATTTTATATTATTATATCGTCTGCCAAGAAATGTCGTGCAATAAAAATCGGCTAACAAATTGCGTATGTGGAAGAACGTGACTTCAAGACAACTTCCATTAACGTTAACATTAATGTAGATGTTGAAGCCTTAGCTACTTTGACCAAACTCCATGTTGAAATTGTACCGCTTTCACCCCATCACAAACCTCGTCGAGGCTGCTCATAGGAAGGACCCTAATTTAATTAATCTGATTTTTACTTTTAAGAGTAGGGTAAATGTTTTTCCCTCAAGGCAAGTCTTAGTTTATTAAGAACTTAAAAAAAAATAGCCTTATTTATTAATTAAGTCTGTTAAGAAAAAGTTTATTAATATTTTTTTTACAGAAAATTATAGGCTAAGAAAAGTCTATTTATATGTTAATAAATATTTTTTATACAATTAGCTTGACTCATATGAGATAGTAATTAGTAAATTAGATTTAGATTTTTAATTATTATTTTTAATTTAAAGATAATTAATTTATCAATAGGAAGTAATTGTAGTATGGTTATATTTTGACACTATTATAATTTTTTCTTTTTATATTTCAAAGGCTTGAGGAATTGGTTAGGGTCGTGGCACCTATAGTTCCTTTTGTAATTAGTTTATTTTTGATAGCTTTGCAAACCTTATGATTCCTAGGACTTGAAGCTTATAAGTGACTAATAAATAACTCTTGCTATTAGAATATGACACAATCATCTTTATGTGTTGGAAGTAAATTTTGAATAAAGTTGAAAGAGACTTATTAGAAGTATTATATATATTGTTGTTATTTAACCTTGTATTAGGTTGTTAGTAAAAAAATGTTTATACTTATACCTCAAAATATATTATTTGAATGTATAGGAAATAGTGTTGGATCATTAAGATGACTTAAACATAGTAATGAGGAGAGTTAACTTTTGTAGATTAATAGACATGATTCCATGACAAGGGGGTAGAATGTAGTATGATGAAAAGCTAAACAAGGTCATGTTTCTTTTCTTTAACTTTTGTTAAATTAACACATATGATTTTATATAACAAGGGTGGATCATCTTATTTTACTTATCTTTCCATTGTTGACATGTGGACATTAATTAATCGTAGCTTTTGATGACCTTAATAACTATGGTTTCAAATATATTTATTACATGACAAGGTTACCAATTATGTCCTTTATTAAATTCTTGATTGGTTAAGTCTGTTTTAGCACAATAGTAATTGAAATTTTATTAAAATCTTGTTGAGTATACAAGAGGATATACATATTATGCATGATTAAGCTTTATGCACTTTTGTTTGTTATTACGTGTTCTTGAATATCGTTGAACACGTGCATGCATTTTATGAACTAGTTGCTCTTGTTATGCTACTATGCTCAAGTGTCTTATGAAATATTATGTGCATTATTGTGTTTTCAATATGTTCTATTTTGAGTATGGATGGGTGTCGAATATGGAGTAAAAGAGAAGGGTGAGTTTCTAGAGAGGTTTAAGTCTCTTCTTAAACTCATCTATTGGTAGTTGGCCCTAAAAGATCTTTGCCCAAAGTTCTATTGATCTCTTAGTATATGCTTGCTAAGTGAATCATTCCATTTTCACTCTCTTCCATATCTTAGTGTTGTTATAATAGCATCATAGATTTTGGATACACTAAGCTGCACCAAATTCCATCCCCTGCCAGTTTCAAGTCACGTTAGGAAGAAATCCGGGGAAGTGTAAATGCTTTGTGGTTGGATGGTAAAGCGCTCCGTGAGTGTTCTCGCCTATGATGTAAGCGTGGGAGATAGATGTTGGGAGTCCTTGTCAGGATGATATTCAACTTTGTTCATTGTTTTTGACTTTATGGTCTTTTGTAAAATAAGTAATTTTCATTATGTTTAGCCAATCTCTTGGCTTATAGAATCAAACATTGTGTTGAGTTGTAACATTATGTAACTAATTTTTGGTATATTGAACATAATGAATTATTCAATGAAGTGAATTCTTAATTTTGTGTAAAATTGTTGTAAATATGCAATTAAATATTTTGATAATATGGAGGCCTTAGTTCATAGAACTAAGAATAATTTATATTTTAATTTAGTTATTTGATTTATATTATTTTTTAAAAAACAAGCTTGACCTCGTTTTATGCTACTATGCGAGCCATCTTTTCTATATTACCTTTTTCTCTCGCAAAAAGTAAGCAATCTAATATTTTACTCAATTAATATAAAAAGTAAATTATTGTAAATTACTATTATTATTTTTTGATAGATAACGGGTCATAGCCATATGATATATTTATTAATAAAAGAGATTACCTTATATGCTCGGTTCAGTGTGGGCACCAATAGGAAAGAACCGAACTAAGAAAACCTCTGGTCTTGCCCAAGGATACTATCTTGGAAATACAACCTTAAGCTAGTAATTTACATCAATGTTACAATCATTCCACTCATATTGTGGATTTAACCATATATAAAAATAACAGTACAAATTATGCAATTCCTAAGAAATCATGTTCTTCCCTATCTTGATATGCAGGGGAGCTAGTAGAACAAAAGAAAGAGCTCTGAGTAAAAATGGAGTCAATTACTTCCAATGAGAGCCCAAAATCTTGCAAAACCAATTTACCAAAACAAACCACAACCTTCCTCTTGCAGATTGTTAGCCTTGAATTGATAAGGAAAATAGAACGAAGGAAAGAGCTCTAAGTAAAACCGGAGTCAATTACTTCCAATGAGAGCCCAAAAATCCTGCAAAACCAATTTACCATAACAAACCACAACCTTCCTCCTGTAGATTGTTAGCCATGCATTGATAAAGAAAACTACTGGTAACTTTCACACTCTTATCTATAAAAAGATTTCTATGTCTAAAGCACTATCCATAGCTGGTTAAGGCGAAGGAGAGCTGTAACTCTACCCTATAAAGAATTAACATACAAAATCAAGTTGCCCTATCTGAACCTAAACAATGAATAAAGAAAATTTGATGCAGTGGAAAGAAAAGAACTAAGATAATTACACCACTAAAATTATGCACGCTTATTGAAAGTGAAGCATCTAAGATAAACAAGATTACAAAATGCTAAAATCAGTCTAGGGCCATGACAGTTGAAGACTGAGAAGAGAGCTCAAAGAAACCAAGTAAATATTGCCACAAAGAGTAACTTCTCAAAGAGCGTTGAAGAAAAAGTAACCTGAAATTATAAATGCTTATGAAATTAAAATTTACCACATGATTAAGACTGGATATGCATAATATACATATATACACATATACGTATACATATATACACATATACGTATACATATATATGCATAAACATATAACCAGAGTATGCTCGCTGCTGATTAGTAAATGAAAAACATAGTGGGTAGCAAACTTAACATACAACAAAAAATTCAGAGGAACTACATATTTACTTTCCATTTTTTGTTAAGATTGTAACCAAGTTAACTTAGTTAAAACTCTGAAATCATCTTACCAAACTATAAACATCGCATAAACCTGTTTGTCAAAGAGCCTTATATTGAAAGCTGACTATTGTGTGTCTAAAAAAAGTGGAATAAGTCTGTAAGCTGCAAGACACAACACTTCAATTAAGTCATTACATGTATAGTTAGACAAATATAAGCACGAATAATAAAACCATAACAAATCGACTAATTGCCTTCTAAAATATGAGAGTATAAGATTGCTCTCAGATTTGTATAAGAATTACCAGTGACTAGACTACACCAAGACGAAGGATTTAATCTATATGAGCATGATATTAAGCTAAATGGAAGTAAGATTATGCTGGATGAATGAATAGTAAGCTATATGAATGCAAGCAATCATGATTGAAGTAAATATGCAAAAATAAATTAAACTAAGATGCAATAATCTCAAAAAGAAAGCACAATATCTTCAATGACTCTAGAGCAAAAACTGCATAATAACAATAAATCTCCAGGGTGTTTTGAATGAGAGATGAAGGCTGAATTTATAGAGAATCACAAGAGAGATCAAGAAAAATCATAATTTAGGATTAATTGAAATAATTGAGAAATCAAATTCAGTTAACCTTGAGATAGATTTCAATTATATTTTAATTGAAATGCATTCAGATTAGAAGTTTGAGTTTGTATTAGAGATATAATTCAATTAATTCCATGCACTTGAGATAAAAATAGGCAATTATTTGATTTATTCAAGAAAAGAGTCTTTTCAATGCAATTGAACTTCTTTTTCTCAAAAGCTTTGAGTTCCAATTTTAGAGAATGATTAAATTCCTTTTAATTGCTTCCCTGATTTCAAGTTAATCTCAATTTAGAAGAAATAAATAATATCTCAAGTTTGATTTCTCTTTCAATTCAATTCTTTTATTTTATTTTCAATTTAACTCTTGCTTTGTGATTAATTCTTCTTTTGTGATAAATTAATTCATTTTTTATGATTAAATGGCAAATTTATTAATTAATTAAATATGCTAGGATATATAATAAATTAAACAGGATAATTGATCAAAATGATTTTCTTGGAATGATTCAATTAATTAAATAAATATTCAATTAATATAGAATAATTCACTTGCCATGTGACATTTGATGATTGAAGAATTAATAATGTGCTCAAGATTGATTTAATTGCCTTTGGTTAGGACCTTGGTGATGTTGTCGAGATTAGGGGCCCATGGTTTAGGTGACCATTTTTAGGGTATTACATTTGCCCCTCTTTGAATTAATATGCGAGCAACATGTTGGTTCAAAGAATATGTTGATGTGTAGGAGATACTGGTTCTGAACTTAATTGACCACGAACCAGATGAAGAGTGAGGTGTTTAGCTTGATTTTAAGCGATGAAACTGAACAAAGTTGATTAAAGAGAAACTGATCCTGAACTTGATTGAACTAGGACCGATAGAGAGCAAAGATATCGAACTTGAATTTGATTGATCAAGAAGCAGATCTTACTGATCTAGAACTTGATTGAACTAGACACAGTGAGCGAAGATAAAATCGATCTTGAACTTGATGGATCAAGACACGATGAGCAAAGATAAACTATCCACCTTGATTTGATGTGATGAAACTAAACACCTACTTAGATTGAGCGCGTGATCAAATATACTCTTTAAACTTTTGATTGAGTTTAAACGAATAATCAACTTAATGAAAAGTAATGAAACTGATTAATGTTAAGAGACTGATTCAGATGAAGATGAATATTAGCTTGATTTGAAGTGATGAAACTAATATGCCCCTAGCGATTGATTCAATTTAGATGATCGAGAGATCTCAACTTGATATGAAGCGATGAAGTTGAGATGCCCCTTAGCAATAAGAATTTGTTTGATTTTCTTTAGTTGAAAAAGATTTTTTCTTGACTTTTGATGAAGATT
Source organism: Cryptomeria japonica (assembly GCF_030272615.1). Classification (NCBI taxonomy): domain Eukaryota; kingdom Viridiplantae; phylum Streptophyta; class Pinopsida; order Cupressales; family Cupressaceae; genus Cryptomeria; species Cryptomeria japonica. The sequence continues at coordinate 661,105,140 of NC_081405.1, read as the reverse complement.
TGAAAATTTTCTCGACTTTAAAGATGCAAGGTCATAAGGTCATCAGTATGCCCCCTTGGGAGCGAAATTGAAACACAACGAGAGTACATGATGATTAGGCAACTGTTTAGCGATGATTTTTATTTGAGCATGAAAAATGATTCAGAGGAATATGTGAAGATTTAGCGATGATTGATGAGAAATTGAGCACAAAGTTGATTTGTAGAATAAAATTGAGATTCAGTGTTGATTCATGAGAAATTGAGTGCAAATTTGAAGAAAAAAATGAGCTTTTGATGAAAGCGTTAAGTGGTCCAAATTTTATGAAATTGACTAGAAAAATGATCTCAAATTTGATTTTGATCCCGAAAATGGAATCAGGACGGGAAAATTAGCTAAGGGTACAATTTTCATGTCCATCATAGCAAGTTGAAAAATTAGGGTTTTGGCTATATAAGGGGTCAAAGTGTCATTTTCAATTCATTTTAACCCTCCAAGTTTGAAAATTCAAAAAGCCTTCCGTGAAGAAAAATGGTCATTCTGATCCCGGAGCACCGATTTGAGCGCCATGGACATCATAATTGACCTCGGAACTATGAGCCAAAGGTAAGAGTCTAATATTTAACTCTTTCATTTCATCAATTTTGAATATTTTTGTTGAATTTTTTGAATTTTATGGCGTTTAAAAGTTGGCCGTTGTTGGTGGGGACTTGAGAGAATCATGGGATGGCTGCATGGAGCACTAGAGTTTCAGAGTAGGGAGCAGTTACGAAATTCAGGAAATGGAAGATGGCAGCAATGCTATAGTGATTTTAAGCAGAAAAATTCAGGGCAGGGAAAAGGTGTCCTTCGTTTGGCTCATAATCTAGATTTTTATAATAATCCCTTCATTGAAATTTTCAAAGATAAACCTTTTGTTCAACTGGTTTCAAACTTACCTTCAGGGAAATAATGGTTGAATTGTTTTGCATGTCTTGATGAAGATTACATAAGCAAGGCAGCTAATCGGGGATCCCAAGCTCATACAGATATTTCTGACATCTTCTATAGTCGACCGATTGTTCAACCGACTCACTCATTACATAAGTTTTTTTGCAAAGAACAAGGATATTTGCATAATTATTTGAATCTCAACAACTATGAACAGGTAGAATCATCCAAACAAGGGGCTTGAAATGTTATCAGAGGGCATACAGGCCATTGACCATTTATTTTTAAAAAATCATTTGGGCAGGAAAACAAATTTCAAAACCTTGTCAAAAAGTTTCAACCTTTGAAAGCAAATCGGCCAAAGCAAAAAGGAAAACAACCTGTTTTTGACATTTATGAAGAAACTCCATCTGTATCCCAACAATCTTTGCAAAAGTAATGTTTAGTCAAAGGGGATAGTGAAATAGAACATCATGGTGATCATGGAGGTCCCTTCAATCCAAAATTTACACCTCTTGCATGGAGAAGAAAATAGGCCAATCTCAAGGAGGCGGAAATACCTCTTTCCAAATCGGATCAGGAAGAGAATGCCTCTATCATTAATATTACTTTTCCTGACCATGTCCTCTCTCAATATGTATCATTTCTTTGAAAGTCGGCTCTCATCAGTAAGTTTAGTTCATCGATCCCTTTTCAATCTTTACTTTCATGGGCTAAAAGCCAATGGTCGGGTTTTCGTGACCTTTTTTATGTTGATAGCCATTTGGGGTTTTTGGTCGTTCTGTTTTCTTCACCCGAAGATAGAGATGTAGTCCATAAATTCAAAGGTTGGTTTTGTCAAGGGGCTGGTCTGTTTACCATGCCTTGGATTCCAAACTTTAAGCCAGATGCTAATTTATGCAGATTTTACCCTTACTGGATTTCTTTCCCGAGTCTGCCTTTGGAATACAGAGATCCAAAAATTGTGGAGATCATGGCTAATCAACTAGGTATTTTTGTTTCTCATGATCTTATACCCTTTGAAGTAATTCAAAGAGATGCTAAAGTTTACCTACTTCTTGATTTAAATAAAACCCTTCCAAGGCAAATCTCTTTCACATCAAAATGGGGTTTATGGTATCAAGACATCGTGATGGATAATGCAGAGGACATTTGCAAATATCAGCATAAACTAGGGCATTTTACTAATGCTTGTAGTGGTCTCGAGTGTTTAGAGATTCTAGTTTGTAAAAAATTATTGCTCAGACCCTTTATTGTGCACCGTTTATCAGCATGAGGCAGATTTGCCTTCTAATTCTGTACAAGCATGTAGTGCCGTCCCTGTGCCTCATGATGACTCAAAATTTGAGTTATCTTATGTTCATTGGCTTATTCAGCTGACCAATTTTTTCAGCATGTATAGTTGGATTCAGTTTGTCTATATCTATACATCTTGCTTTAGGCCCACATCGGTTCTTCAAATATGTGATAAAACAACTAATAACAGAGAGCTTGTAGTTCGGGACCTAATGTATAATGAATCCTCAATTGATAGACAAAGTTTAATGCATAATTTTTTAGATTCAGGGGTAGCTATTTCAAGAAATGAAAGACATGTTCAGGGGTTAGCAGATGATATTTTGTTTACATTAGCTTCCACTATGATTGAGGAAATTGCAGAATTGGAAGGTGTTAGTATGACAACTGTAATGTGTCCCTTATGAAAGGTAATGTGTTGTTGCCCAACAATTGATTTTTCAGTGGAAGGGAAACTTCCCTTGGGTAAGGAAACTCCTGGTCTAAGTAAATCTATTTCCCCAGTAAAGCTTATCTTTAATACAAACTTTTCATTTGTTCTCCACCCTTTCGGTATTAGGGACTCTATTTCCTTTCACAGACATTTAAACCACCTGCATATTGGATCAAGATTAAGTTCTACAAACATGATTCAGGAAAATGTCACTCCGATCTCCCCACTCTTAGATATCCCTTCGCAAAAAATTATGCAAAAAGATATGGAAGTTTCTCAACAAGATGATGAGACAAAAACAGTGACTTTGATTATTCATAGTCATTATCAGTCGAGCAAAGTCCAAGTATGAAGACATAAGTGTTTAGAACTCCTAAGAAAAGAGGTAGAAAACTGAACTCTGTCACGATTCAAGAGGAAATAGAGTCAGGTGTTCAGAGTACATTAGATGGAAAATTCAAGGTGTCAAAAAGAGTTACAAGGAGTGTGAAAGGCACTCCTTGTTCACAATGAAAGTGATTTTATGGAATGTCAGGGGCATTAATGCCCCTAACAAAAGAGGTAGAATTAAGATTCATATTGATTCTACAAAGGCTGGCATCTACATACTTCAAGAAATGAAGTTATCAGAGGAAATGTATCTCAAAATAGTGGCTAAATGAACACAATTTGGATATGCACACATGCAAGGTGCTCGGGCCTCGGGAGGATTGCTCACATTATGGAACCCTAAAAGAGTTCAAGTCCAACTACTAGATCAAGATCATAATTGGAAAATGCTGAAAGTGGTATGCTATTATATGACCTTTATGTTATTCAATGTGTATGGTCCTACCCCTTCTCAGGAAAAGAAAGATTTATGGGATAAACTGACTCAATTTCTCCAAGAAGAAGAAGATCAGAATTTTCTCATAGGGGGAGACTTTAATGCAATTTTGTCTCATAAGGAGAAACAAAGAGGAATCTGCCCACCTCCACAAACTATGCAGGATTTTATAAATTTCACCATAGATAAAAACTTATTGGATGTGATTCCCAATAATGGTCTCTTCACTTGGACTAACAGGAGATCATGGTTTCTCTAGATTGTAGAGAGACTTGATAGGTTTTTAATACCTTTGGAGTGACAACTCAAACAATTCAGTTATTGCTCTGAAATTCTTCCTATATCAGAATAAGACCATTTTCCTGTTCATATTGCACTTGAATGGTAAAATTAGAACCCAATGCCTTGTTTTGGTTCTTCATTTAAATTTGAACGTATGTGGTTTAGACATCCACACTTTTAGGCATTATTAAGGTAGTGGTGGGTATCTACCCCTATATGCAGAGGAACAAAGATGTACCAATTCTTTAAGAAACTTGAGTTTATTAAGGTTAAGACAAAATAATGGAATGTAAAGGTCTTCAAGAATGTATTTGAACCAAAAAAAATCATTGAACAACAGTTGGAAGAAGTTAATCAAAATATAATCTCCAAGGGATTGGATCAACTTTTGTACTCTACACAGAAGGGTCTTCAAAGTGAGTGGGAAGAGGTTTGTAAGAGAGAAGAAGAATATTGGAGACAAAAGTCTAGAGAGATTTGGCTGAAGCAGGGAGACAAGAATACAACTTTTTTTCATGCATCCACAAAACAAAGAAAATCATCAAATGTTATATTCTCAATCAAGCATGCAGACACAGGGGTATTGATTGAAAATTTGGCAGATATTCAAGATGAAGGAGTTAGGTTTTTAAAGAATCTTTTAGCCCCTATATCTTTTGATTTAGATTCTTCTTGGAATGATAAAGTTGAGTAGTTACTGTAGTCTATTCCTCCTTTAATTACTGACTTGGATAATAGAGATTTATTGGCCCCTTTCACCTTAGGGGAAGTCCACAAAGTGGTATTCTCCCTTTCCCCAGATAAAGCTCCAGGTTCGGATGGATTCACTGCTCTCTTCTTCCAAAAGTGTTGGGATGTGATAGGGAACCTTTTGGTAGTAATGGAAGAATCCAGGGAAAAAGGTGCAATGTTAAAAAGTTTCAATGCAACAAATATTGCTCTTATTCCAAAAACAACCTCTCCATCAACATTTGTAGAGTTCAGACCTATTTCACTCCGCAACATGATTTATAAGATAGTAACTAAGGCAATTTACCTCAGACTGCATCATCACATACCTAAGATCATCTCACAAGAACAAGGGGGCTTTGTTTCAGGAAGGGAGACTATGGAAGGGGCTTTAGTAGCACATGAGGTTTTACATTCTATCAATGAAAAATCAGAAAGCAAATTTTGTTGTCAAACTTGACTGATGAAAGCTTATGACAGGGTTAAGTGGGAGTTTCTCTTTAAGGTATTATCTAAATTTGGCTTCTCAGACAAATGGTGCAAATGGATTAAAGCCTATGTCTCAAGTGAATACTTTTCAGTTCTAGTAAATGGACATCCCTTAGGGTTTTTTCAGGGTACACAAGGAGTAAGACAAGGTGACCCTTTATCACCTTGGCTTTTTATTCTTATGGCAGATGCCTTTAGTAGAAGCATTAATCTTGAGTCATCAAAAGGGCTTTGGCATGGAGCTAGTCTTCCAGGTACTTCAATTGCAGTTACTCACTCTCTTTTTGTGAATGACATATTGTTATTTGGTAAGTCTTCTCTAAAAGAAGCTCGGCATATTAAGAAAACTTTGGAAGTCTATTCATCAACTTTGGGTTAGAAAATTGATGCTGCTAAGTCTAAGCTTTTCATTTTCAATACAAATCCAATTTTGTCACTAAAACTATCCAAGGTTTTGGACTTCCTAATGGATCAATTGCCATCTTCTTACCTTGCTATTCCATTATTTATGGGGACAACCAAATCTTCTTATTGGTCTGCTGTTATTGGATGAATCAAGGCACAAATCTTAGCATGGAAAGTAAGGTGGCTATTATTATCTAGTAGAATTCTTCTTATAAAGACAATGTTAATAGCAATACCAAACTACTACATGTTTGTTCTCAAAGCACCTTCTTATGTCATTCAACAGTTAGAGAAACCTGTAAGAGATTTTCTATGGAATAGCAATATGACAAATGAAAGGAAAATCCCCTTAGTCTCTCTGGAAAATATGTCATTACAAAAGTCTCAAGGAGGAGTAGGTCTTCATAACTTAAAACATCACAACAAGGCTTTTGGAGGAAAACTGATTTGGAAATTATATACTAATCCTACTTCAAAATGGTGTTAGATCATGCAAGCCGAATATTTGGACAACAACCAACCATCCAGAGTTTTGACAGTCTTGGATCCTCCAAAAGGGTTAGCTATATGGAATTTTATGATTTATTCAAGAAGTCTAGTAACTAAGTATTTTACATGGGAAGTCAATAATGGTTTCAGTGTTAACTTTTGGACAGACTCATGGTGTGGGCATCCTCCAATTGCTCAAATGGATAATATGGAAGATATTATGAATATAGCTATATCTGACTGGGGTATAAAATTGAGTGACTATGCGTTAGCTGTAGAAATCTTTCCAGGTAAAACAATATGGAAAGACCCGACTCTTCTTCCTATATCCAATCAACAATCCTCTTCCTTGGCAGATATCTTCTTGAATAGAACAATTTTCATGTCTAATAGGGAAGATGTGATAATATAAGAAACTTCTAAATTAGGGCAATATTCAATTAAAGAAGGCTACAAAGCCACACAACAGGGATGTAGCAGTAAGGTGAGTAGTCGGGCATACTCATTTTGTTGGAATGATATTGTTTTGCCTAAAGCAGGTTGTTTTACATGGTTAACATTGAGTAAAAGAATCCTAACAACAGATATACTAGTAAAATTGGGCATCTCAGAAGTTTTCAATTGAGTGCTTTGTGGCTTAGAAGAAGAATTAGTGGATCACTTCCTTTTACACTGCACTTTTGCCTCTCAATGTTGGTTCTTCATCATGAATAAACTCCAAGTTTTTATGCCCTTCCCGAAATCACTTTGGGATATGTTTAACTCTTGGCCTCTTCTATTTTCATCTTCAACTTTCTCAAGCATTTGGAAATGTGCCCCTGCTCTCATCATTTGGGCCATCTGGTGGGAGAGAAATAAAAGAATTTTCACAAAAGAATCCTCCTCCTTGGATCGAAATCTGGTCAAGTTAGAAAATTCTATTGCAGAAATCATAAATTCTTCTCTCTAATTCCAAGGACAATCATTCATTTACCAAGTGGGATAAGGTAATTGCAAAATCATGGAATGGTATTATTATAACAACTAGGATTCCTCCGAATTGGTCATCAGCTCATGTTAAAGATCGGTCTTCCATAGAATGGTTACCCCCTACACCTAATTTCTTTAAGATAAACTTTGATGGCTCTTCCTGTGGAAATCCAGGGAAGTTGGGAATTGGAGTTTGCATTCGAGATCATCACGAGAAAATGTGTGCTTTCCAAGCATCTCCCATCTCCTCGGGTACCAACAATTTGGCAGAGGCAAATGCTTTACTAGCCGGCTTGGTGTTAGCAAGGAAATGTGGTCTCTCCAACATACAGTTAGAAGGGGATTCATTAGTTATCATCAATGCAATTACATCAAAAACATCTAAGACATGGCACTTATCGTATGTTTTGAAGTGTATCTGGGATTTACTTGAGTCATTTATAGATTACATTGTTAGCCATACATTAAGGGAAGGCAATTCCGTAGCTGACAACAACAAACATGGGTTGTGATGGCATTTCAGTTGAGTCTGTTAACTCTCCCATCAAACTGTCTTCATATCTCAAATTGCTTGAATTAGTACAAAAGGAAATTATAGCACTTTAATTCCAAATTATACCTCAATGAGTACTCGCATGTATGCACTTAAAATAAAGCTTGCGGATTGTATGAATGATAGGACACTCACATGTATGCACTTAAAATGAAGCCTGCAAATTGTATGAATGATAGGATAGTGCAAGTACTCTGAGAGGTTGATGATGTTAGTTCACACGGGGAAAGGAGATTTTTGGCTTCTCACACACTCCCTCGATTGCGCTAATGTCACATGTTAATGCAAGAAATTTTGAGTTTGGTTTTAAATAGTCTGACTAATTATTGCAACACAAAGATTGCCTTAATGCAATCCTTCCAGAACCTATTTTTGCATGGCAAGCTATTTTTTGTCTATAAAAGGAAACTTGCCTGCATTAGTTCACAATTATCAGCCAAAGTGTTTGAAAGTTTTAGCAATTCAGTGAGTGGCAAAATGGAGAATTTTTCTTGCGAAGGTTGCAGGCAATTTCATTGGGAGTACATGCCATGGAACAACTGAGTGGCAATGCGTATTGAAGAGCCCTCTGCGACATTCCATGGCCACATTGATGATGGGGACCTCGACCAACTATTTCATCTGCAAACTCCGTGACTAAGGAGAGCAGTTAAAGACTTCATTGGTGAGGAGATATTGTCTCCTCAAGCCAAAAGAATTTTATTTCCCTATAAATTCTCAGTTATTTTCTGTCCAATGCTTTTGATCTTTTGCAATTGGTTCCTCTACTCGAAATAGTGTCTTTTAAGTTGGTAAGGCAGGATGTGCTTGAATCTGCAAAGTTCTATGAAGCTTTGGCCAACTATAATCTGTGGCAGGGTTTAGATCTCCTATGGGGTCTGTTTCCATGACATTTCATCCAAACTAGTCAGGCATACATGGTGCTCTATGACCCATTAAAGCATGCCCTCGAAAGGCAAAATTTTTGTCATGTGAAGAATGGCCTGCAACAACTTGGTAGACAATTGGATGAGCACATTGTGCACTGAGTCAGGATTAAATTCAGGGCTCTTATGGTGATTTTGGAGCTAGAAAATGTTGACTCCAGACTGCCAATATTGCAACTAGAGGAAAGGGGATGGACTCTAGAAAGGGTCCTAGACCTTAATGCACCTTTGCATGATGTGGCCTCGAGTTGGACAAATGGGTTTTCATAGTCCAAAGTGGTAGAGGAGTGGGAGAATATTGCATCGACTTCAACGAGGGAAGCAAGGTCTCGACAACCCACATAGATAAATATATGGGAGGTCATTCATCGCCCACAAGAGGAAGCAGAGCCAATGCGATGGGAGGATGACACTTCAGACCTCAATGCCCTCGAAAATCAAACCCTGGATAATTCTGCCATGGAAGAGTAAAAAGACAGTTTTTGTTTTTTGTTTTTTGGTACCAAGAATATTTTCTTGTTTTGATGTAAAAGAGAATTCGATGATAGTCGATATGGCATGCTAATTTTGGCTTCTTTTTTGATATTTTGATATATTATATCAGATTATACATAGCAAATATAGGCTCCCTAGAAAAATGTATATTTTGATGAAGCCTATTTTGTAAAATTGGGTGACTAGACCCTTTATAGCATAGGTTTGGATTTTTGCATTTGTATTCGAGCTAGGATTCAGAGTTTTCTTCCTAGTTCTTTCTCTGATGAGCTCTCAAACTAGGTTTTATAAATATTAATATATTAAGTGCTTGCCACTTTTTGTTTAAAAAAAAAAATAGTTGATCATTGTCGATTTGTCGTGCAAGACGATATTTTGTCTCATACGACAAACTGTTCTTTTGTGATTTATCGTTTCAGGCCATTAGTTTTGTCATTTCAAACCTACCCTTGTATCGTATGAGCTTGTTCAAAAGAGACCATTTTGTCATTTGAGGGCTTGTTTTGTGTCGTATCAAATTCTTTTGTCGTCTTATACCCAGTCCTGACTCGTACGAGTTTCTACCTCTACTGTGTTATGTCATTTGAAAAACAGTGAGCATTTTTAAGGGTGCAAACTTGGAAATTTGATTTTGCAATTGACTATTTTGGATTTGCTTGATGTTTTACTTGTCTTATAGCATAATTTGAAATGTTTTCTGATGATCCGTTGTTTGATTCTTGTAGGTTTAACTACCTCACATTCTTTTCAGACGTGTCTATCCACCGACCATGACATTAGTTTGTGAGTTATCTGATATTGATATAGCACATATTAATTTGTGTGGATTGACTCACCTTTTACAGATGCCAGATATCCATGTGAATCATGGGATTCTCACCACACTTGTTGAGAGATTTCATTCTGAGCATAACACGTTTCATTTGCCAGTTGGGAGATGACTATCACTCCTGAGGATGTATATAGGATTCTTCGGATTCCATTCGCTAGGGATAAGGTGGATTATGATTTAGCACAATGTCCTGGCCTACTAGCTCTGAGGCAGGTATTTCATGATGCAAACATTCTTACACGGTCTATTAGTTGGGATGACATGATGACCAGGTACAATGAGCAGTTTCCACTGGCATACATCTTAGCAGGACTCATCGGTTGTTTCCTTATGCCATACAGGGGACAACAACGTTTCTTATGCGGTTGGGGCAGGATGCTAGAGAGTCTTGTGGAGAAACCTCAGAGATTAGGATGGGGTTCTTGTATTCTGGTGCACATGTATCATGAGATGCATGAGGTGGTTTACCAGGAGGGGAAGAGTATGGCTGCATGGGTTTTGATATTACAGGTATGGGCTTGGGAGCACCTCCCAGTTTGCAAACTGATTGTGAATGATGCCAGAGATCCACAACAACCTATCGTATACAAATACTCTGGATATGTTACTCAAACCCATCTGGGCAAGATAGAGTATTGGAGATGACAACTAGATGATCTTATAGTTTTCATATGGAGACCTTACAGGGGTCTTGAGCCTTGGGATGACTGGAGAGCTATGCGCAAAGACCTATTTATGACTTGTCCTCTCATTGGAAGATCAGTGACAGTGGTCAGAGCGGTTTGTGGTTACTCGAGTGATGAGGCAATATGGTAGACCTCAAGGGATCTTGCAGGAGTTTACTGCATATGTGCATTATGCAGATGATGAGAGACGGGGATGTGGACCTTGGTTATCATACACCCTGGGTATGCAGGAGTTGACTGGGTTGCAGCAGCTCAAGTGGGACTATTTAGAGGATATTGCAGATGTGAGGGTATCGCCCCAGTATAGGGATTGGTTCTAGCAACATCCATTCCCTAGATTCATAGATCTGGTAGAGTAGGAACCTCTAATAGAGGAGATTGCAGATGCGGGGGTATTGCCCTAGTATAGGGATTGGTTCCAAAAACATCCATTCCCTAGATTCACAAATTTGGCGGAGTAGGCACCTCTGATAGAGGAGATTGAGGATGATGCCCCTGCGTAGGCACAAGGATAGGGACAGAGGCAGGGACAGAGAGCTGAGGCTCCGAGGCGGGTAGGTGGTGATCCTAGTGCTAGCAGCAGTAGGGTACTAGCTGGTGGTAGGAAACAGTAGAGAGGAGAGGCTGGATCCCTACGGGCTATTAGTGTTAGACTGAGTGGAGCTAGGGTACCAGAGGGTGGAGGAGCGAGTAGCTCCCAGGTAGGTGAGCAGGGGGAGCCAGAGGTGGAGATGAAGGCAGCGATGGAGGCGAAGAGCTCGTGAGGGAGTAGGGGGCGGATGCAGCATGGTCGATGAGAGAACATTTGGTAGGTCTGCAGTCACAGTTGACAGTGGCACAGACACAGTTGGTGGAGTGAGACCGATAGCTAGCGGACTTTAGAGAAGTGAGAGATCGTCAGTTGGCTAAGGTCAGAGCTGAGTGTGATCATTAGCTGGTGGAGCTCAGAGCAGAGTACGATCGTCAGGTCACAGAGATGAGGGCAGAGCGAGATGCTCCAGGTTCTTCATCAGACCAGTTGGGTGACTTATTATGTTGCAGCCTACAATGTAGTAGTTCCATTAGCGCAGCAGGTTGTACCCTATTCGCAGTACTTGACATGGTCTGAGGGAGATCGAGCACCTCATCAGGACCCTGGTCAGCAAGCTCCACCTCCTCCACCACCTGGAGATGAGGGAAAGGTAGAGAGCTAGATTTTTTTTTTTTGTGTAGCTATTAGATTTTTTGTAGGCACACCCATTTTTTGTAGCCCTTACGATTTTTGCTCCGATGGGAATTTGTATATGTTAGTTGATATTATTTTGTACCCTGAGACTTTATCGTTATATATATGAGACCTTGATTTGACTTCATCGTACTTGTGTCGATCGATTTATGATATGTCTTTCTATATGCTTTATTCTATATGTATGTGTATGTGGGAAAAGTGGATTGTTAGAATTGAAAATGTGAAAAATACGTAAAATACCAATCCACACACACACACAGGACTTCTTGATGCAAGCTATGGAGTAACGATGCGTTACTCAGCTTCCCAAGGAGGGTCCTATGGTTCTCTATCTCACAATGTCCCTCAAACCAATGTTTTGCTCTCAGATTACTGAGCAAAATGGCTTAGGGATGGCAAATATGAGAACGAGAGAGATTTTTAATCGATTTTAGCATGAGATGTGTTATAAGCTAAATGAAATGCTAGAAATGCAACAAACTAAATGGTAAGATCACGAGGTTAGTATGAAGATTATCCTAGCATACTATATTTACTCTATGATGGAACTAAAATGATAAATAAACTACTTTAGCATGCATATTCATGATTAATTCTGATCTAAAAGAGGCTAAATGAAGAGCATATATAAAATGAAAGCTTGAAACAATTTGAGCATAAGTGTGATGCTTCAAATTTGAAAGATGATTGATTTGAATGGAGGAATGAGAGCTCTATTTATAGCACAAACAGGGCAATGGATGGTCAAGATTGAATGGCTTAATCAAGGGCCAAGTTTGAAAGTTGGGGATCCATGTGCACAATTGGCACCAATGAAATAGTGACAAATGTCCACACCAGATTGGATTGAAAGAAGAGGTTGGAGGCATTAAAGGCCTGAGAAGACCTCATGGTTATCTAAAGGCTAAGGGTCAAGTCTAAGTTAGGTTTACCCACTGAATTAGGATCTAATCCAAGGATAAACCTTTGTGCAAATGATTAAGAGATAATCATGGTCAAAGCATTAATAACCTGATGAGACCCTTGGGTTGGATAGAGGTTGAGTCAAAACAAATGTTTTAACCATGTGGGAAGGTTTGAAATAACCATTAATGGTTATTGGAGACTTTGTGGATTAAGTGGTTGAAGGTTGGAAGCCTTCAATGGTTTTCAAAGACTTTAGGGTTTTAGTGGTTGAAGGTTGAAAACCTTCAATGGTTATCCAAGACTTTGGGCCATTTGAGAAGTGACCTCCCTTTGCTTAGGGATGTGACAAAGTTTAGAGGGGGTTTAGGTTAATTAGAATTGGTTAGAAGATTCTAGAAGGGGTTAGGAAGGGGTTTGGGATTTTGCAAGTGGATGGGGAGGGTAATAGGATTTAATTGAATTATTTGATTTTCATTCAATTTGGTTGTAATTAAATAAATTTGATTTATTCAATTTAGGATAACTATTTAATTAAATTTGAATTTAATTAAAAGTGGCTAGGGGGATTTAATTGAATAAAATGATTTATTCATTAAATAGTATAGTGAATTTAATCAAGTGATTTACTTAATTAAATAGAAGAATGTGGATAATTTAATTAAATTGGATTTAATCAAATAGAAAAATGAACATAAAATATTCATTTAGGAATATGGTCATTTTTATACGTCTACAGTATGCATATCTTTTCAGTATGGATGTAATGCAAATGAATATGGATGTTTTATTTTTGTTTCTTTTCATATGCAAATAAATGATGAAAATGAGTATCTAGGAATGCAAATTTTTCATTTTTCTATGCGATAAGATGAATGTAAATGAATGTATGAATCTATATAAAATGCTTATGTATGAAACTAACATCTCAATACACAAGTACTTGATCGGAGAAGTGATGAAAAATAGAGCACTTAGCTAAGAAATGATGATGCTTCCAACTCTCATTCAGAAGATAAAGAGATCATTGTTACCATACCAAAATCACTCTAAATTCATAAAATGCAGAATGAAATGCAAAATGAGATGCAACCTAAACCTAGTCACTAGATTTGAAATGCTTAAGTTTCATCACTGAGCATTAATAAACATAGCAGGCATATTAGAGTTACTTTCTTTTCATGTACAATATTAATTATCTTGTCCGCAATGACCCTTTTTTTCATTCATATCCTTGGATAGATTTTACAGGGACCTGGATTGCATGATAAAGAAATTCCCTCAAAATAGACAAAGAAATGATGTGAACCTCCCTGTAGCATACAAATAAGCAGAGTCGAGGTATGTGTGGCGATTTCACCTTAATGTGAAGGCACTTATCATAGACACCCAGCTGATTAGATGTTTCCAGATCATCAGAATCATTCCTACAAGTAGAAAACAAAGAAAATATTATGCCCCCAATCCTTTCTCCTCTTAGTCAAGATAGACTTCCTCGAGTTACTCAGAGGGATAATAATTGAAAACCAATATAAAAAATAACACACAAAGAAAAATTTCATTCATAGCCCAAACTGTTTAGTGATTGTTTTCAGTAATGTTGTTTTTCTTGTGTACTTAGTGATAAAACTCTTTAGTAGTTAGACCGACTCAGAGTGGACGACCGGGTGTCACTGACAAAATGATGACTTGGTTGATATTGCTTAGGACATGTAATGTGCTATGTTGATTAACCTAAGACTAAGACACTAATTAGTTTCAAGCCATGAGGGTTCCAACGAACTAGGATGTCATGAAAGCAACTAAAATATATGTACAAGCGAAAGAAAAAATTAATGAAAGTGGAAATGCCAACGTTGCATTGATAGATGGAGCGCTTGAGTACAAGAGGCACCTGTTTGCTAGGTTTTCACCTGCTTGGAAAAGATGTCTTTTTTTTTAATCAAGGTGCCTGTTTACTAGGTTTTCACGAGGGTATTTTCTCTCTTTTTCCTTTATTTATTTTTTTTCAGGACATTTTATGATTTTTAGATTTTTTTCAGGACTTTTTCAGTTGTATAGGTTGCTGGAGTAGAGAATACTAGGTGAAGAAATTTTTCAAGTGGATGGTGTTAATCGGTTCATGGAGCTATTCTCCTTCCGATGTTGAGAGCTGATAGGCACCAGAGCCAAAGACTACAGTAACGATATAGGGACCCAACCAGTTGGGTTCAAACTTCCCTTTGTTGTCTCGAAACTGTTAATTTTAAGGATTTTCTCTCAGAACTAGGTCACCAACCTGAAATTATCGTTGTCGAACCTTCTTGTTATATCCTCTGGACATTCTCTTTTGATACACTCTAAGATGATCAAACACCACTTGTCGACGTTCATCCAGCAATTTGAGTTCTTGCAATCTAGATATTCTGTAGTCTACATCAGTAACAAGACCTTGCAAAGAAACTCTTAGAGATGGTATTTCCACTTCAATAGGTAATACTGCTTCGAACCCATACACGAAATAAAAAGGTGTAGCCCCAGTAGGTGTTCTAATACTTGTTCTATAAGCCCATAATGCAAGATTGAGCCATAGATGCCAATCCTTCACTGATTTATTCACTGTTCTATGTAAGATAGTTAGCAGGTTTTTGTTAGATGCCTCAGCTTGTCCATTACCTTGAGGGTAATATACAGATGACCAGTGCTATTTAATTTTGAGTTTCTCACAGAGCTCGTCTAGATCTTTATTTTTGAATTGTCCTCCATTATCAGTCATGATGGATGAAGGTATCCCATACCTGTAGATGATATAGTTAAGGATGAATAGAGCTACTTGTTTACCAGTTTCTTTGATGATCGGAACTGCTTCTACCCACTTAGTAAAATATTCAGTGGCAGTTATGATAAACTTATGTCTGTTGGATGATGCAGGTTATATTTGACCAATGAGATCAAAGGCCCATTGTTGAAAAGGCCAATGTGTAATGAAGGGTATGAGTTCCCTTGCTGAAGCATGTATGAGATTCCCACGTATCTGACACTTCTCACAATTTTTAGAAAAAATTATAGCATCCTTCTCCATGTTTGGCCAGTAGTAGCCATCCCTTAGCAATTTCTGAGCTAAATTTAGACCATTAGAATGAGATCCACAAATATCTTCATGGACTTCCGATAATGCACATTTAAACTCTTCAGTTTCTAGACACCTAAGCAATGTACCATCCAAACCTCGCCTAAACAAATCATTAGCAATGATAACGTACCATGAAGCGTTTCAGGTTAGGTTCCTTTTCTCATTACGAGTAAGGTTTTCAGGGATAATTTGGTCACATAGATAAGAGTAAATGTGGCTGTAGCGGGATGAGTCATGTCTGATAATAGAACAGACTATCTAGGACTTAGGAGAATCATAGGCAGGGTAATGTAACTCTTCCACCAGGAATTCAAAGCGAAAATTAGACTCTTGTAACTCTAGTATGGATGCCAAGGTGGCCATAGCATCTGCTGCTCTATTTGCGGATTTGGGAATCTGTTGAAATGATATAAAAGTAAAATATTTCTTGAGATCATCCACCATTCTCTTATAAGGCATCAGTTTCTCATCTCGAGTCTGATATGTATCATTGATTTGATTGATGACTAGCTAAGAGTCTCCATAGATGTGTAGTTCCAGAACCTTCCATTTGATAGCCAACTTGATCCCGTTTACTAAAGCGTCATACTCTGCAATGTTGTTTGTACAAGGGAAAATAATCTTATAAGCCTTCGGGATTGAATACTTTTGAGGAGTAATAAAAAGTATTCCAGCACTAGAACCATTTTGAGTGAAAGACCCATCAAAGACCATCTTCCATGATTGTTGAGTAAGGTGCATTATTGATTCATCTGGAAATTCTATATGCAGCGGTTGAGTGTCTTCAAGTGGAGCATCAACAAGTTGATCTGCAATCACCCATCCTTTAATGACTTTGTGGTCTACATATTTAATATCAAACTCTGAAAGAACCATGACCCATTTAGCCAATCTTCCTGTAAGTGTTGCTTTGTTGAGAAGATATTTGAGTGGATCAATCTTAGCTACTAGTTTGATGGAATGTGCTAACATGTAGTGTCTCAATTTTTGTGATGCAAACACCAATGCCAAGCATGCTTTTTCTATTATAGTATAGTTCATTTCATAAGACACCAATGTTTTGCTGATGTAATATATAGCTCTCTCTTTTTTATTTTCATCCTGTTGTGCCAGAAGTGGCCCCAATGATGAATCAGTAGCTGATATGTATAAGATCAATGGTTTACCCTGAATTGGTGGCATCAGTATTGGTGGATTGGACATGTATTCTTTGATTTGTTGAAGGTGTTGTTCACATTCCTGATCCCAGTTGTATATTACTCCTTTCCTCAATACTTTTGTGAAAAGTTGAGCTTTGTCTGCTAGCTGAGAAATAAAGCATCTGATTGATTGGAGACGTCCCTGTAAAATTATCATTTGATTGATGTTCTTCGGAGGCAACATTTCCATTATAGCTTGGACCTTCTCAGGATCAACCTTGATTCCCTTCTTTGAAATGATGTAGCCAAGAAATTTCCCTCATGTTACCCTGAATGCACACCTTTTTGGATTTAGCCAGAGTTTGAATTTTCCCATTCTGTGTAGTAAAAGACCTAGCTCTTGAATATGCATGGATCTCTTCATAGTCTTTACTAAGGTGCCATCAACATAGTCTTCCATATTCTTATGCATCATATCATGAAAGATAGTAGTTACCGCTCTTTGGTAAGTTGCTCCTACATTCTTTAGCCCAAATGGCATGACATTCCAGCAAAAGGTTCCCCATGAACAGGTGAAAGATGTCTTTTCTTGATCCCCAGGAGCCATTTTGATATGTTTATAGCCAGAGAATATGTCTATTAGTGAGTACATCTCATACCCAGCAGTCATATCGACTATCATATCAATGTTTGGCAATGGAAAGTCATCCTTTAGACAAGCTTTGTTGAGATCTCTGAAGTCTATGCAAACCCTAATAGATTTGTCTGCCTTTGACATAGGTACTATGTTTGAAATTCATTCCACATGGTCTATAGCTCTGATAAATCCAACTTTTAGCTATTTTTCTAGCTTAGCCTTGACTAGTAGTGTCGCATGAGGGTGCATCTTACAAAGTTTTTGCTTGACTGGTTTAACTCCTGGTGTGATAGAAAGATGGTGCATGATAAGATTAGGATCCAGGCCTGACATATCAGAGTACATCCATGCAAAATTGATCTTCTTTTCTGAAAAGAGATGAGTGAAATCTTTCATTTCTTCTGCTGATAGTGATTGAGCTAAGTGAATGATGTGTGGTGTCTCTTGACTCCCAATGTTCACTAGCTGAGTTGGCTCAATCAATATAGAAGACCTCTCCTAGAAGTGACTTGGCAGTATATCAAGTATCTCACCTTTAGGCGCCTCAGAGAGGTTTTCACCCTTAGGTATTTCCTTTATCTTCTCTTTTTAAGATTTTGACACCGCCACAATGCGGTTTTTGCCATCAGATCTTTTATTTTTATTTTGTTGATTTTTGCGACTAAGATACTTGATATCTGTTTTAGTCATATTTTCACTTTGTTCGCTAGTGGAAGAGTCCATGGGTTCAATTGCATTGAGGTAACAGGCTAGCGTGTAGTCATTGGCAAAAGTAGATACATTCATGGGTTGGTCTTGTAGACTACAATCAATTAATTCAGGATGTACCAAGGATAGAGTGTGGATAGGTTTGAGGAAGTTCACGATATTGTCATCACAATTGTGAATCAAAAAGTCGAGTTCTAGAAGACTACCTTGCATAGATGTCTCGAGACCAGGAAGAGTTATAATATGATTATTAAAGTGCACGTTAATATTTAGTTGACCTAATCCAATAGACCTACTTGTAGCATTGTTCTCTATGCCAGATTGGACTTCATAGCGCGGTTCGACAATAACAAGACCAGTAGACAGATTCTCATCATTTACATCAGATGATTCAGAGTTTGATGTTGAGTGGATATTGTCATAAATAGGACTGTTGTCAAAGTCATCAGAGTCATCAGATGAAGTTTCTGAGTCTTCTTCAAGTGATTGAGTGAATGTATGTATGGTATCAACACCAACATCTTTAATGCTGCAAGTTCCCTCAAGATTTGGTTCATTTATCATTTGTATCTGACATACCTATTGACATAACCTTGATGGTTATGTGAGTCCCTGTCGTCTACTCCATTCAACTTCCTCTAGACTAATGACTGATTTTGCTTCCATAGCTTCCAATTCTTCTTGTGTAGTCCCATACCTGATTTGTTCTGTCTTATTAGAGGGATATATAATAGATGAAATTTTTTCTTGTATTCTTCCTTCTTTCAGCCCTTGTTCATAGTCTTCTTGTGTTTTTAATCTGATTTCATGTATCTCCTTTTCTAGCTTTAATCGCATCCGCTCTTGGGTGTCATCTGAGATATCACTAGTGTAGTACCCCTACTCGTTTGAACTCATTAGACTCATATTTTATTATTGTTTGTTTTCAGTGGACACATTACCATGATGTATTATTTAGATTTTTATGACATTATTTCAAGCTTTATCTGGATATGAGATGAGTAGTTTATTTATAGTATTTCAGTACTTGTGATTTATGACATTTTATGGATTATTGCTATGTACTGACATTTTACTTTATCTATGCAATGTGTAATTATATGTTGTGTGTCTGCGAGTGTATTGGATGCAAGGGGATGATTTTCCTTCACTCATTTCGATGAGATAGGGAACATCGCAATTATCCTTCATTGGTGTGTATGTCATGTTTTCTATATTGTATATATACATGTGTGGTTTGGTGATGTAGGATATTGCAGGTACAAGTACCGGGTAGCTACGGGATATCGTCTCCATGTGGCTTCACAGATCTGAGCGTGCCTTATATTTTCTGATGAAAGTGGAGGAGATAGTAGTTGACCCTATTTTACTCATTTACACTCGTGTGAGTGTCGTTAGTTGGTCGTCCTGTCAGTTAGTTCGGCCTTCGTATTTTGTTGTTTTATCTTTTTATGAGTATTTGCTTGAGATTTGTTTAGTTTGTGTGTTTTAGTGGATTTGATTAATTAGCTAAGTTTATGGAGTTATCTCATAGTTGAATTATGTATGCATTGAGATTATAAATTTAATTAATTAAAAGAAGTTATTAAATTAAGTTGCAAGCTGCATGATATTAGAAATATATTTTATTTAAATTCTAGAGGAAAAATAAATTAGATTAGTTGCATTTATTGTTCCTAGAATTTTAAATAAATAAAAGAATAAATAAATAAATTAAAAAAAATAAAAATAGAATTGAAGTATTGCTTTAATTTCTTTATTTAGAAAATTAATTAGAGTTGTATGAGAAAAGAAAAGAAAGAAAAATGATTTTTAATTATTGCATGTTAACTTATCCTTGGTTAGAAAATTAGAAAAAGAAAATAAAATTGCTTTTTTTTATGTTTGTGCATCTCTGAGAAATTATATAGTTAATATGGAAATCAATTTAATTATTAATTAAATTTATTTGATTATTTAAGTTTAGGGGAAATTGTTTTATTTATTCATTAACTAGGTACGCTGGGTTTGTAGTGTGCCTTTTGGTTGACCATCTTGCTTAGGTCTTAATGTTTATATCTCTCTTGTCTTATCCTAGCTGTAGACTTGAACCATTTTCTCTTTTATGGTACCAGGTCATGGCTAGGAAAGCTAGAGGAGGTGGCCGTACGAGCGATCGCAAGGGAGGCAGAGGTTGAGGATGAGGCCATGGTTCTGACCATCACAATCCTTCACCACCACCCACTCATGTGAGTGTTGACCTGGAACAATCCATTCATCACGAGCTGGAATAATTCATTCATCAGGAGCCATAATAGTCTGTTCATCAGAATTCTCAGCATGTAGGAGAGCAGGTTCCCAAAAGGGAAGAGCTGAGACAGATGTTTCAGGAGGTTCTGGCTAGGTTAGGCCAAAGGCCTGAGTTTGAGAAGTCTATTCATGCTCAGGTTGAGGAGCCGCTTTAGCAAGTTCCAGAGGAGAGAGAGAGGGAGAGATCACCCAGGAGGAGGGAGATTCCAACTATTTGAGATCCATCTTTCTTGGGTCACATAAAGGACTTAATGAGGTCCAATCCTCCTTACTTTGATGGTATGGGTACTGGTCTCGAGACAGAGACCTGGTTCATTAGTTTGGACCGATGTTTCTCTATGTTTCCATATAGTAGCAATACCAAGGCGAGATGTGCTATTATGCATCTCAATAATTTTTCTTCAATCTGGTGGAGATTAGAGGAGGAGAAGATCGGTGTATGCATTAACACCGTTACATGGGAGCTATTTCTGGAGAGATTTAGGGCACGATTTCTCTCACCCCAGTGGAGGTAGACTCGAGCAGATGAGTTCTACGCCTTGCGTTAGTATGAGATGACAGTAGACCAGTATGAGCATAGGTGTTATAAGCTCAAACAGTATGCCAAGATTGGTAATGACGAAGCTATGCTTGTCCAACACTTCTTGAGGGGGTTGAATGATTGCATTAGTGGAGGAGTGAGGGTGTGTGATCCACCTTTAGTTGAGATAGCCATGGCAAAAGCCAGATTGGTTGAGTTGAACCTTAGTCATGCACTTGGTGGTTAGATAGGTGTGTAGATAGGGAGTGCACCTTCCAGTGGGAATAGAGCTCGGGGAAATCAATCTCAGTCTACTGCACCATTTAGGACCCTTAAGACACCCACTAAGGGTGGATAAGAGCAACATCAACTGTCGAAACCAAAATAGTTCCAGGGCCATCAAGGTGGCAACTCTTAATATAAGAAGAACATGAACTAGCAGAAGGGCAAATAGGGCCTTACATGGCTGTCCTCACAGAATGCATCTCATAGCCCTAGTCAGGGAAGTTTCCAGTAGTCTAGTGGGCCAATAGGTAATAGAGGAGCTTGTTTCTCTTGTGGACAGTTTCGTCACAGAGTCGCGCAGTGCCCTCAACATTTAACAATACAGGTAGTCAGAGGCCAACAACATCTGAACCTACAGTGGGAGATGCAAGGAGATCCCATAGAGTATTTGCAGTGGTAGATGACTGCCAAGCTGATCATCAGGGTACAGTCATTGAGGCACCAAGTATGTTGCATGAAATCCCTATCTCTGTACTTTTTGATTCTGGTGCTTCAGATTCTTTCATTTCTTCATCCATTGTGGAGCAGTGTAGACTTACGTCTGCTAAGCAGGTGGATAGGTGGCAAGTAGAGCTGGCTACAGGTGTCCGTGTTTTTGTTGATGCTTTCATTCCTAGTTGTAAGTTGGACCTAGGAACCATAGTTACCTCTGTTGACCTTCGAGTTATTCCTTTGGGTTCTTATGGAGTTGTATTGGGGATGGATTGGCTATCATCTCATAGTGCTTGTGTGGATTGTTGCAAGAAGACAGTGGAGTGTTTAGATGACCTTGGCAGAGAAGTGGAGATTGTTGGAGTCCAGAGGCCGATATCCCTACGTATGATCTCCACTATGCAACTTAAGCGGTGCATGCATAGAGGGTGTCAGCTTTTTGTAGTTTCTCTTGAGAATGTGGATGAGTCAAAGAGTCAAGAAATCACTCTTGATAGTCACCCTATTCTAGGGGAGTATGCTGATGTGTTTCCATTAGATATTCTTGGTATGCCTTCGAAGCGAGACATTGACTTTTGCATTGATTTGGTTCCTGGTGTAGAACCTTTTTTGAGAGCTCCATATCGGATGACTACTCAAGAGTTGAGTGAGTTGAAGTTGCAGATAGAAGAATTGTTGGCCAAGGGATTCATTCATCCTAGTGTTTCCCCTTGGGGTGCGCCTGTTATCTTTGTTAAGAAGAAAGATGGTTTTCTTCGGTTATGCATTGATTACCGACAGCTGAACAAGGTAACCATCTGGAATAGATATCCATTGCCTTGTATAGATGACCTTTTTGATTAGGTTAAGGGAGCCAAGGTGCTCTCTAAGTTTGATTTGAACTCTAGATACCATCAGTTGCACATTCAAGATGCAGACATTCATAAGACAACATTTCATACTCGTTATGGTCACTATGAGTTCACAATGGTGCCATTTGGGTTGACGAACACACCTTCAATTTTCATGAGCTTAATGAATGGGTTTTTTTTGCACCTACCTTGATCATTTCGTCATTGTATTCTTGGATGACATTTTGATTTACTCTAGATCTATGGAGCAACATGAGGATCACTTACATTAGGTATTGCAGTGCTTGAGGGAGAATCAGCTTTATGCCAATTTGGCGAAGTGTGACTTCTTCCAGACTAAGGTGAACTATCTTGGTCATGTGGTTTCAGGAGAAGGTATATATGTGGATCCTTCAAAGATCCAAGCCATTGTTGATTGGCCAGCGTCGACCAACGTTTTAGAAGTTAGGAGTTTTATGGGTTTGGCTGGATATTACCGTCGGTTTGCTGAAGGCTTTTCCCAAATAGGACACCTGATTACTTCTCTTCAGAGAAAAGGGAAGAAGTTTGTTTGGTCAGAATAGTGTGAAGCAGCTTTTAGGACCTTGAAGGAACTCCTTGTCAGTGCTATGATTTTAGCAGTTCCTGATCCATCTAGAGATTTTATGGCATGCACAGATGCCTCTTTGGAAGGTATAGGTGCTGTACTTATGCAGGATGGACATGTGGTTGCTTATGAGTCTTGCAAACTCAAGAACCACAAGTTGAACTATCTAGTTCATGATTTAGAGTTGCCAACTGTAGTTCATGCTTTGGTTAGATGGCAGCATTTCCTATTAGGGCATCGGTTTGAGATGCACAATGATCATTGGAGTTTGCATTATATATTCACACAGCTGAACTTGAATGCTCGACATCAGAGATGGATGGAATTCTTCTACGAGTATGATTTTGAGGTTCGTTATATTTAGGGGAAAGAGAATGTAGTGGCAAATGCTTTGAGTCATAGGCATCTTGAAGTTTTAACATTGTCCCTTGAAGTAGAATTGAGAGAGAGAATTCTTGGAGTTCTTCCTTAGGATACTTGGTATCATGATGTTAGAGCTATGATAGAGTCCGAAAGGCCTTTAGAGGGTAGATTTTTTGGATATAACCTTGAGGTAGATGGACTTCTTCGTCACCATGGATAGATCTATGTACCTCCTTTGGAGGGTCTTTGTGCTTTGATTATGACTGAGGCTCATCGTGCACCTTATTCGACACATCTAGGTGTCAAAAAGATGCACGCAGATCTTAGACAAATTTATCGTTGGGCTGGTATGAAACGTGACATTGCTAATTTTGTGTCGAAGTGTTTAGAATGTTAGTGTGTGAAGGCTGAGCATCAGCACCCAACAGGGCTTTTACAACCTAATTTGGTACCAGATTGGAAATGGGATATCATTTCCATGGATTTCATTGTTGGATTGCCTGTCTCTTCGCATCATCATGATGCTATCATGGTCATAGTTGACAAATTGACCAAGGTTGCTCATTTTGTTCCTATTCGAGCTTTCTATACTGCAACGATGGTGGCATGAGTCTTCTTGGAAGATGTAGTGAGATTGCATGGGATTCCAAAGCGGATCATATCTGATAGATATCCTATCTTTACCTCAGCATTATGGACCTCACTTCAAGATGCTTTGGGGACTCAATTGAATTTTAGTTTAGCTTATCACCTAGAGACATATGGTCAGACAGAGTGAGTGAATCAGATATTAGAGGACATGCTTCACATGTATGTGATGGACCAACAGTCGTGTTGGGAGGACTATATCTATCTAGTGGAGTTTGCTTATAACAATGGATATCATATCTCCATAGGTATGTCCCCCTTTCAGGCATTGTATGGTCATCCTTGCCACACTCCTTTGAGTTGGGATCGGCTAAAGGATAGGGTGCTTATAGGGCCGAATATTCTTCGGGAGATGGAGCAGCAGGTAGAGTGGATTTGTGAGCATTTGGTAGCTGCATAGGATAGGCAGAAGAAGTATGCAGATGCTAATAGGGTAGATCGTTAGTTTCCTGTTGGCGACCGTGTGTTCTTGAGAGTGCATTTGCGGAAGAGTCTGATCTGTTATGGATAGGGTTCTAAGTTGGCTCCTCGGTTTGTTGGACCTTTTGAGATCCTTGAGAGGATAGGACCTGTTGCCTACCATCTTTCCTTACCACCGAGTCTATCCCGCATCCACGATGTCTTTCATGTTTCAGTTCTTTGACCTTATCATCCTGATGTGACACATGTTCTTGATTGGAACTCTTTGCAGGTCGAGGGCAGGCAACTTTCCATGGAGCCCATGCACATTCTTTGGCGTCGGGATTTGATCCTCAGGGGTCACACCATCGACCAGGTAAGGGTCCTATGGGACCCAAATGATGAAACCTCAGCGACTTGGGAGGATGTAGCGAAGATGAGAGAGTTGTATTCTTATTTGTTTTAGGCTTCCAGGAGTAAGCCTAGTTTTGGGGGGGAGAATGTAGTACCCCTACTCATTTGAACTTATTAGACTCATATTTTATTATTGTTTGTTTTTAGTGGATACATTACCATGATGTATTATTCATATTTTTATGATATTATTTCATGCTTTATCTGGATATGAGATGAGTAATTTATTTACAGTATTTCAATACTTGTGATTTATGGCATTTTATGGATTATTGCTATGTACTGACATTTTACTTTATCTATGCAATGTGTAATTATATGTTGTGTGTCTACGAGTGTATTGGACGCAAGGGGATGATTTTCCTTCACTCATTTCGATGAGACAGGGAACGTCACGATTCTCCTTCATTGGTGTGTATGCCGTGTTTTCTATATTGTATATATGCATGTGTGGTTCGGTGATGCAGGATATTGTAGGTACAAGTACCGCGTAGGTACGGGGTATCATCTCCACCTTGCTTCACAGGTCTGAGCGTGCCTTATATTTTCTGATTGAAGTGGAGTAGATAGTAGTTGACCCTATTTTACTCATTTACACTCATGTGAGTGTCGTCAGTTGGTTGTCTTGTCAGTTAGTTCGGCCTTCATATTTTGTCATTTGATATTTTTATGAGTATTTGCTTGAGATTTGTTCAGTTTGTGTGTTTTAGTGTATTTGATTAATTAATTAAGTTTATGGAGTTATCTCATAGTTGAATTATGTATGCATTGAGATTATAAATTTAATTAATTAAAAGAAGTTATTAAATTAAGTTGCAAGCTGCATGATATTAGAAATATATTTTATTTAAATTCTAGAGGAAAAATAAATTAGATTAGCTGCATTTATTGTTCCTAGAATTTTAAATAAATAAAAAAATAAAAGAATAAATAAATAAGTAAATAAATAAAATAAAAAATTAATTAGAATTGAAGTATTGCTTTAATTTCTTTATTTAGAAAATTAATTAGAGTTGCATGAGAAAAGAAAAGAAAGAAAAATGATTTTTAATTATTGCATGTTAACTTATCCTTGGTTAGAAAATTAGAAAAAGAGAATAAAATTGCTTTTATTCTAAATATAGGTTTTTGGAGAAAAAAGATATTCAACCTAGAATTTTAGTTTAAAAAGGGGAATAGGTCATTATTTTTAGTATACACAGGAAACAGATCAGGGGATTTAGGTGAAGAAAATTATTTGGAAGCTTGTAAAAGGATTGGTTCTCTTCTACAAATTTCTTCCAGGAAAGCTATACCAGGTTGGGTGGCTTCTTTTGATTGTTGTTTTAAGAAAATATTTCTATTTCTTCTATCTTCTAAATGATGTGTGTGTTAAGATGATTGTCATATCCTATCCGATTAATTCTGTTCTTAGCGAAAGTCCATACCCGAAGTTAATTTCTAGTTTAATGGAAAGAAGTTATTTCTGAGTGTTCGTGGATTAAATTTTGAGAAAATTGGAAAAATTATTATGGCAAATTTTGCCAAGATTTTATTATGCATGGAAATTGCAAGTTTGGTAGAAAATGGGATTTATCATAGAAATCATTCCCTCTTGTTGGTTGTTGATTTCAATATTTGGCTAGGGTTGTTCTTTTTTTTTTTTTTTTTTTTAATGTTTGTGCATCTCTAAGAAATTATATAGTTAATATGGAAATAAATTTAATTATTAATTAAATTTATTTGATTATTTAAGTTTAAGGGAAATTGTTTTATTTATTCATCTCAAAGAGGGACAAATGTAGTCACATAAATTTGTCCACTTAATTAAATGAATATTTAGTATTTATTTGATTATTTAACCATCAATCAATAATTAATTAAATTAATATTTAATTAATTCATCTTAACCCTCTTCTCCTATTAATTAAATAAATTATTCAATTTATTTGATTTATTTCACTTAACCAAATTCAGACCATTA
The DNA here is from genome assembly GCF_030272615.1 of Cryptomeria japonica. Lineage (NCBI taxonomy): Eukaryota > Viridiplantae > Streptophyta > Pinopsida > Cupressales > Cupressaceae > Cryptomeria > Cryptomeria japonica. Next base: position 661,078,344 of record NC_081405.1, on the reverse strand, counting down.
ATTAAATAAATAAATCATATTTGTTTAATTAAATCTTCTCTCACATTTAAATAAATTAATATTTATTTAAATCCCCCAAAATCTCATCTCTCACATATAATAAATTAACATATATTTAAATCACCTTTATCCTCCACCCACTTGCATTTTCCTACAAATGCAAGTTGCGCAACTATTTTAAATAAATTATTTATTTAAAATCCTATTTATCCTCACCCACTTGAAACCTTTAATGGTTTCCCTTAAAGTCTTCAAGCATTTAATGCTTTATCTTCCTTTTTCTCATTTAAATAAATTAATATTTATTTAAATATCTATCCAAATGCAAATTACACTATTTAATTGAAATAAATGATTTTATTTTAATTGAAAATCCCCAAATTCCCCCCACTTGCATTCTCCTACAAAATCCACTTGCATGCCTAAATCTCTTCTAGATTCTTCTAACTCCTTCTAATTAGCCTCATTCACCCCCTAAATATTGTCACATTCCTAAGCAACTTGGAGTCACAATATTTAAGGCTTTAAGTCTTCAAATGGTTAACCTCTAAAGTCTTCCAAACCATTAAAGGTTCTTACATAACCATTTATGGTTAACTCACCTTTTACCTTTGGTTAGAGACTTTCCTCTAACTTAACCATCCTTTTGACTCATGGGTCTCTTCAAAGCATTTATTTCTTTGACTAAGGTAACCATTTAACCCTTGCACATTCATTTATCCCTTGGATAAAAGGAATATCCATTAACCTAACCCTAACCCAACCCCTAGGGTAACCATCATGTCCCCTCAAGCATTTAATGCTCCTTATCTCTCCTCTCAAGCCTCCTCATGGTGACACTTGTCAACATGGGATTAGGTTGAAAGTCTCACATGGATTGAATATCTTTCAATCCTAACCCTTGTTAAGATTTCTCAATCTTAAACCTTTATTTCCCTATTTCTTCTATAAATAGAACCCTTCTCCTCAAGCAAAGGAGGAAGCATTAGAGTATTGTTGTTATATTGGTATTAGCATAAAGCTTTTTCATAGCATCACTATCTACACTTGCATAGCATTTGCTTATCATATGCAACCATCTTGAATCTCCATATGGCATCCATGACTAGTGCTAAAGGCTGAGAGCTACACTCATGTGGAACTTGGAGAGGAGAGGAACAAGGGAGGAGTAACTATGAGCATCTTGATTAGCATTTGGAGGAGTATAGTTTATCTATTCTATGTTTGTATGCTTTCTATTTCATGCTTAATATCTCTCTTGATATGCCTGTTTAGGGTAATCTTTTGTTGCTAACACTAACGTTTGTTTCTTGTGCTCTTGTGTGTGTTGCCATCAAACAGATTTTCTAATCCTTTTTGTAGAGCATCATTTGGTGAACCCAACATGAATCGAACACGCAAGATTTCTTTACAAAACTACTAACTTTTTTTGTTTAAATTGCCACACAAGTTGCGCTTTAGCGCTTTCGTGTTAAATAGCGCTTCTTTGTTTACATAGAGTGGCGCTATTGTAACAGAGAGCTGTAATTTTTTTTTATTGTAACCGAAAATCAAAACCTAGGCTTGTAGAAGCCCACCAATACCTCATTTTATTTTATTTTTGGACTAACTGTTTGTTTGTTTATGTAGGATTGGAGGAGTTAGATTAGAAAGCATTGAATTCTTTCTTTCACTTAGTTTTCAAAGTTGGAGTAAAACAAATTTATTGTCTCTTTTGGCTTAAAAATTGAACCTCACATTTTCATTTTGGATCATAAAAATAATCACATATTTAGTTTTGGTTTGTAAAAAGAACCCCACTTGCAAATTAAAAAGAACCATAAACTTCAAAGTTTATTTGCAAGTTAGGAACAATCTTTATTTTGGTGCTTAAAATCAACAACACAACTGTCATTTCTTGCATCAACTTAAGGAAATTCACAATCAACATTTCATTTTGGGACCAACTAAAAAGAACAAGCCATTTTTTTTCTTCAAAGTTCAAAAGCGATTTTACTTCAAGCAAAAATGTGTTTTTCAATTCAGTTGACCAGGATTTCAAGTTCCTAGTTTACAACACATTTTGCCTTTGAAAGTTAAAAAGAACACCATGATTGTTGGAGCAACATCTCCAAATAGTTAGATCACATTGCAATGAAAATCAATTAAAAAGAACAAGTGCTTTTCGTGATTGACACACTTGTGCAAAGTTTGTTGATTGGTCCTACTTCTAACACACACTTCCCTCTCCCTTGGCTTTCATGGTCCTAGGTGCAAGAGAAAAGTGTTAGTAGCACTCATATTTAATATTTTTAAGAGAGGCCTGCCAAGAGACACATCACTCTTGGGAATGACCTCGCGCAGTAAATCCTTCAAGCTGCTATAGAAATCAGTTGTGAGCAAAAGCTATAACCTTGGGTATAGCTGTTCCTACATTGTAACTTGTCGAAAGGACAAATGGGCCCCACCACAAGTTACAAGGATCTTAACTGAGTCACTACAAAATGAACTTATGTCCAAAAACATAAAAAATACTAAACACCTTTAAGTAGTAGCCCACCTGTTCTATTGATTGAGGATATTTGTGATAAATTCAATGCAAGAGCATAGAAGGTTTTGCTCCCAAGACACTCACCGTACATATTTCCTTGAGTATAAACATAGCTTTTTGAAAGGTTACTTGTAGCTCGATAAAAGTGGTGACTCCCCCATCATAGGGATCATCTATTTGTTATGCTCGTGCAAGACTTAGTATGTCACATCCTTACCTGCCATGACAGGATTCATAAGGTATGTAGTACCAAAGTCGAAGAAATATCAAGATGTGGGCTGAACTTATCGCAACTGGCCATTTGACCTTAGGGATAAAGAGTGTTTGAAGTGTTTTCATTTTGAGTCAAGACCAATGCAAATTGATCCGACTTTAGGCTTTGGAAAAAACACCTAAAAAAAACCATTTAAAGGAAAGGGTCATAAAAGTCCAAGGATTGGGTTGATCTAGACCCACACTTATTTGTACCTTTTTTAGGCAACATTCTTGTGTTTGTGTGCTTGCTTTGTTTTCTTGTCAAAGAAAAATCAAAAATCAATTCCAAAACAAGTATTCATTTGAAATACCAACAAAAGATAAAAAACAAGTGCAACAACAAAAGTATCAAACTATATGACCGTTCTTCACATCTTGAGAAAGAAGAATCTTCATCAACATATCAACTTGAAGAGAAGACCATTAAGCTCAAAGGCTTTCATAAAAAGGAGGAAATTCTTCTATCTTAATAGACAAATATTTGTCTCTCATAGAACCTTCTTACGTCACATGCGTCTATACCTTCAAGGGAAATCAAACGAATTTGATCCAGAATCATTAAACCGCAGAGCTTTTATGTAATATCACGCTTTGAGTTATCACAAAAACAAGGGAGGCAAGATCAATCTTGCCTTCTTTCCAGACATTTGCATCACATATAACGTAGCTCAGGAAGAACCACCAACTCCCGAAAGAGAAGAAGAAGAATTTGTCCCATATGTGACACAAAGCTTTTATTGAAGTTAACATTTCATCCATTACCACATTCACATCTCATCAAATCCATTCCAACTATCAAAACATTAAAGAGGTTTTTGTCCTAAGTTCTATTTCGATATTGCTTGAATCAAACACAATACATCACTTTTTAGAGTGTCTCGACATCTAGGATAAACTCATCCTAAAGAGGCATTTCTACGCAGGTTAAAACTAGTCTTTGAGTAAATCCTCTCATTACTAGGTAGTTGAATCTATAACACATCTCAGATCCCTCTGAACCTTATCACACCAAACTTTGTCAATCAAACACAACAAGCAAATCAAGAAAGAACTTTGGTAACATCTACCTTTAGTGATAGAGATCCATATGCAAAACACCCCACCAAACATAAATCTCTCATTTCATCAACAACTCATCATCATTTTCACCCAACTTCAACAAAAACTTGTAAACAAAATGGCTCAAACCAGATCTAGAACAAGACAAATAGAAATTGAAGAAGAAGAGGAAGACAATATCAATGGATTCCAAGAATCCCTGGGAGGAAACGTAAATGATGAAAATCCAAGTACTCCTACTCTTGCGGCAATAGAAAGGGCACAACACAACCCTCTCTTTAAACGACTGTTTGATGAAATACTCAGGAGCAATGCTGATGCTCACTTTTTAAGACTTGCCCAAGAAGGAGCCAAACTACCCTATGACTTTGATGTTGCACAACTAAGGCAAGCATTAGAACGACAAAGTTGCAATGAGGAAGAAAGAGGTCGAGATCCCATCAGATACAACCTTCATCAAGGTAACCCACCTCCTCCTCCTCCTCCAAATGAAATAGAGATGTTGAGGCAACAAGTTGAAAATATCGCCCAACAATTTCATACTGGTGTGAAAACTAATCAATTTTCACTCAATAATATTTGTCCCTATCCCTTTGATAGGAATCTTCATATGCCACCTTTTCCACGAGGGTTTGAAACACCCAAGTTCAAAAAGTATAGAGGAAAAGGAGATCCTCGTGATCATGTTTGAGAATTCCATTCATCTTGCCTCGAAGTGGCATATGAGGATACGTACCTAATGTGCCTTTTTCCCCAAAGCTTGGGAGGAACAACCACATAATGGTTTTCCCGATTACCAGGTGGCATTAGGACATTTGAAGAACTCATCCATAAATTCTTGGCACATTACTCACACAACATTGAACGAGATATCACAATGGCTGATCTATGTAACACTAAACAAAAACCAGGTGAACTATTTTCAGTCTTTCTGCAACGATGACATCAAATGTCTAGCAGACGTTCTCTTCAGTTACATGAACAAGAACTAGTGGAACTATTTATTTCCAACTTAAACGAAGAAATGGAATTTTACCTAGACGTAAAAGACACAGATTCTTTCAATGACATGATCACCAAAGGTTTAAAATGTGAGTGGGCTCTCATCAAGAAAGAACTTATCAAAATCTACAATGAGCCAAAGGATGGCCCTCGTCCCTGCTTCAATAGTGACAAGCCTAACTTCTAGAACAAAAACAAAAATATCATCAATGACGGTGTTATGGATGCAAGAACTATCAAAAGTGCACAACCTGTGGTTCGATTTGTAGGACAAAATCCCCCACCTAAGAATAACACGGTTGCTCCTTTGAATCAAGGCCGCAACACATCTCAAGAGGAGCCCAGACAACGTCAACAAAATTTTAAACCAAAATGAATATACACTCCCTTAGGGGAACCCATCAAAATAGTGTTACATCAGTTGGTTTCTCAAAATCTAGTGACCTTACCCAAAACATCAAATTATGAACCTCAAGTCAAACCTTCATGGTGGAGGGATACAGAACATTGCGATTTCCATCAAGGGAAAGGGCATAAGACAAGTAATTGCCACAGATTGAAAGATCTTATTCAAGATCTTATTGACTAAGGTGATATCGAAATTGAAGGACATGACCCAAAGACAACAAACAATGATCATCTCATGTTCAAAAATCCGGGTGAACTCACAATAATGGTTCCCACTTTTTTGCCACTTTTGACACTGAGATGAACAATTTTAAAATAATCTTCAACTTCCGACAACTATAAATTTTAAACTATTAAGAATTTGAAGATGATGTAAATTAGTGATTTGTAGAATTTTGTCTGTAGATTATATATATATTTTTTTCAAATTTTTTTGAAGGATTTTTTTAAAATTTTTCCATCTCCCTCGAAAAGTAGTTTTTTACAACAAACTACATTTTTTAAGAGTGATGTGCCTCCTGAAACACATAACTTTTTCTCTATAAATGATAAAAACTCAATTCTTTTGAATTTTGGTTTGTAGCATCAATATCAAGGGCTTGCAATTGGTTTGATAGTGATATGTTCAATATTTTCCATTTTATTAAGTTTTGAAGTCCGACTAGTCATAATTCAGACATAGGTTTACGTTTGAACACATAACTTATTCTATATATATCGAAATTCAATTTTATATTTTTTGTTAGAAAGAAGACATCAATACCCAGGGCTTAGATATTTTTTAGAAATTTTTTGAATTAGTTTCCTATTTTTCCCAATGCGTTGAACAGAGAAGTTCATGTTCGGTGAAAAACCTATATTTGGTAAAATTAAAAAAACAAGTTCATAATAAACTCAATATGTAATAAAATTATATTCATTGGAAAAATTTCTTCAAGGACTATAATACTACATTTTGGGTTGTCAAGATCATTCTATTTGAGCCTTCAACCAGAGGTTTCAAGGCAAAAAATCTGCAAAAAATGTAGAAATCTTCAGAGAAGGGTTAAAAAAGGGGTTCGAATGAAGGGGGGTTTGAGCGAACCCCCCTTTTTTAGGGGGGTTCGAATGAAGGGGGGTTTGATCGAACCCTTGTGCTATAATTGAAAAATGACATAAATGGGCATTAAAGGTGCTTCACTCGAAAGATGACCCCAAAGGGTATTCCGTTCGAACACCCCCACTTCGCTCGAACCCCCCATAAACAAAATTTTCCACTTTTGCCAATTTCCTTTGTTGGAAAAAGTGGGAATCAGCTTTGTGAGTTCACCCATCTGCTTCCATCACATGATCAAAGGGGTCCTTCCACTTCAGGGAGAAACACAGATACTACCGATTATATGCAAGTCGCTTATAATTACACTATGAATCACCTATACGATGCCGATGAATAGATTGCAACTATAACCATCAAAAATCCCAGTTCCACTTGCAATTTTGTTACACATCGCGACAAGATTACCATAAAAGCAGCTCCACAAGGCACCCCATCTATCCCAAAGCAGTATAACCTTGTGGAATAGTTAGACAAAATGCCCACACTGATATCTATCTTAGAGCTATTGTGCCTATCTCCATCCCATAAAAAAATATTGGATCAAGCTCTCCAAGAGGCGTTAGTCCCTGCAAACCTAAATATAGATCAATTCCAAGCCATGGTCGGAAATCTAAGGTCATCACCTTGTCTCACTTTCTCTGAAAGTGACAACACATCCTTCTAGCAACCTCATAATGCCTCACTCCACATTGAAGGGTTTATCAACCAGCATAGGATCAAGCGAGTCTTGATCGATAATGGAGCAGGCCTAAATATCTGTACACTACAATTAGTCATAGCTTTGGGATATGCAATTGAATCAATGGATCCCCGCAAGAAGATCACAATCAAAGCTTATGATGATGCAAAGCATTCATCCATAGGAGCTGTTGTACTACCAATTCGAGTGGGCCCCGTGGTGAAACACATCATATGTCAGGTTTTGGACCTTCCTCTACCATACAATTTGTTGTTGGGGAGACCTTGGATACATGCCATGCAAGCCGTTCCATCCACCTACCATCAGTATATCAAGCTCCCACATAATGGTGTAGAAATCACGATCTGTGGGTGATGCAAACCCCTTTGTATATTGTCATAACATAAGTCATCAACCATAGATTACTATTCCCAACAATAGAGAAGTCATATCCTCCACGTCATATGTAAGTCCAACCTCTCTTTTCAGTTCAAACACCACTATACCCAAGCAAGAAAAGCTCAAGATGAAAATAGCAGAGGAACGTCCTGGGGAATATAATTTGAGCCAACTCTTTTGTGTGGGACAAATGCCTACTTCTCCTAGAACACATGGCAAACCTCAATGGTTACTTCAAATGCCACTAGACAAGCTAGCATGTCCTTTGATGCCATTCATCCTGGGAAAGAGTCAAGAAGAAGAAACAAGAGATGAGGACTTAGCAGAATGGATCTATAAAGATCCCATCACCATCGATATTCTGCAAGCTAAGCTTCCCACAGATCAGTATGGCAAAGGCCTTCTCATTATGCAAAGAATGGGTTATGATGGTCAGAGTGCTTTGGGACCTTGTAAGCAAGGAAGACATGAACCACTACAGCCAGAATTAAAGCCCAAGGATAATACAGACTTAGGCTTTCAAAAGGAGATCCTTCCTAAGCTCAGCTTCAAAGGAAAACCCAACCAACCTCTATATCAACCTAATACAAAGAGGTCACCTTTGATTATAAAAGAAACACTGTGCACCATAGAAATTGCCCCATTGAGGCTAAAAGTCATCCCACCAAACAAACCAGTAACCCCATCAGCAGCAACAATAATATTAAAAGCACCCTTAACAACAACAACTGTATCAGAACCCACAGCAGTATCTACGACATCAGCAGTTCCAGCAGAAGCAGCAGAATCAACATTACCGATACTCCCCACATCGAATTCATTGATCCCCATGATCCTTCCTGAAACACCAATCATTTCATCTACAAAACTGGTCACACCTGCAGTATTTAACTCAAAGGACATCCTAGTATGGTATAGCAATCGGATACTAGAAAGCGACTCAGAGACCAACTCACATGAGTGGGAGTTTGATTCAGTACATCTGAATACTTCAGATGAGGAAGACACATCACCCCTTCCACCTCACAAAGACATCCCTATTTATGGAGAAGCACAGATTAAAACCTCTTGGGTTCCTGAACTGGAAACATCTTCCACAGACCCTACGTCACATCCTAGGCCCAATTCTGATAGGGAGAGTACCATCAATGACCTTAACCACAATGTCTTAACCCTCAATGACACATCTAACAAACTTAACCTAATTTATGAGGTAATGCCCATTATCCATCCTGAACTCATCAAATGGAACCAACCTAATCCCCCATGCCTTGACCACTTCCAAAACAATGAGGAGATCATTGACTTTTTGGAATTACGGGATAACATACCAAGTGAGGATCACAAAGCTGGATTTTCCAAAGAACTTGATAGCGCAACATACTTTGGGGCAGATGCCAAACCTTTCAGCTGCAAAAATATAACAATAAAACATGGATCTTCTAGTGAAAACCACATTGTGGCACCATTTGATCCCATAAAAGTAAAAATAAAGAGTGTATCCAATGGTGAAAACCTCTCTGAGGTGCCTGAGGATGAAATTTTTGACATCCTCCCCTCTAGTACATAGCAGGAATGATCAACGATTCTCATCGAGGAAACAAAAGAATACAATGTGGGGACTCTTGAAACTCCTCACCACATACATCTGGCATCTCTTTTGACTTCAAAGGAACAACCCAAGTTTGTTGAATTCTTCTAGAAGCGTCAGATTAACTTTGCATGGTCATATGCAGACATGCATGGGCTTGATCCTGATTTAGTCATGCATCACCTCACCGTAGCAGAAGGAGCCAAACCTGTCAAGCAGAAGCTCCACAAGATGCATCCTCAGATTGCAGTCCTAGTCAAAGCAGAACTTAAGAAACTCTTGGATGTTGGTTTTATTAGACCAATTGATTATGCAGATTGGATATCCAATATTGTGCCTATCGGCAAACCAAATGGGGGCATCCTTATTTGTACTGACTTCAGAGATCTGAACAAGGCATGTCCTAAAGATGACTTCCCCCTACCAAACATCGACATAATCTTAGACCTAACAACAGGACATGCCATGCTTTCACTCATGGATGGCTTTTCAGGGTACAATCAGATAAAGATCGCACTAGAGGATCAACATAAGATGGCCTTCACATGTCCATGGGGAACATATTGCTGGAATGTAATACCTTTTGGTCTAAAGAATGTAGGAGTGACCTATCAACAAGCAATGACAACCATCTTTCATGACATGATGCATACTATAATGGAAGATTATGTTGATGACTTACTGGCAAAATCACTAACAAGAGAAGGTCATCTGAACATATTAGAGCAAATCTTTGACAGACTAGAACAATATCATGTTCGACTCAACCCAAAGAAATGTGTCTTTGGAGTAACCTCAGGGAAGCTTCTAGGGTACATTGTCTCAAGCAAAGACATTGAGGTTGATCCTGCAAAGGTCAAAGCAATCATGGACATACCACCTCCCAAGAATATCAATCAACTAAGGACATTACAAGGACGACTACAATCCATCCAAAGATTCATTGCACAACTGGCAGATAAGTGTCACCCATTTACACACCTGCTACACAAAAACATCCGCTTTCAATGGGATACCAGATGCCATCAAGCATTCTAGATGCTTAAAGACTATCACATGAATACACCATTGTTGGTCCCACCAGATCCGAGTAGATCTTTGTTACTCTATATTTCAGCAACTAATACAACATTAGGTGTACTACTGGCACAACATAATGCATAAGGCAAAGAATGTGCTATATACTACATCTCTCACACACTGGTTGGCTATGAACTCAATTACACACCTATTGAGAGAGATTGCCTAGCAGTAATCTTGGCAACCACTAAATTGAGGCACTATCTATTAACACACAAGGTACAACTCATTGCAAATATTGATCCACTCAAGTACTTACTTAGCAAAGCAGCATTGGCAGGCCGCTTGGCCAAATGGGTGATGACTCTAAGTGAATTTGACATCGAGTATGTAGGCCGTAAAGATATCAAAGGACAAGTCATTATAGATCAGTTGGCTGATGCACCACTCATTGGCGATCATCCCCTCATTTCCAATTTTCCAGATGAAGAGATATTCATGATCACGATAGCGCAACCATGGAAACTATACTTTGATGGTTCATACACTAGGCATGGCTCGGGGGCAGGCATTCTGTTTATCAGACCTCAAGGTGACAACATCTCAATATCTTATAGACTCACATTTCCATGCACAAACAACATAGCTGAATATGAGGCCTTGATCACAGGACTCAGGCTAGCCATACAATGGAAGTTACAAGAACTACAAGTATATGGCGACTCCCAACTAGTCATTCAACAAGCAACTGATGAATATTAGACAAAGGATGACAAACTCATGCCGTACAAACAAATGGTGGACAAATTAAAGGCATCATTCACTACTATCACCTTTGAACAAATACCTAGAGATCAGAATCGAGCTGTTGATGCTATGGCTACCATTGCATCTCTCCTAGATCTTCCACAAAATTCAACACGCTACAAGTTCTTGGTAGAATAGCTTTGGATTCCCGCTTATGATATCCTTGAATCTGAGATGATATGTCACCTTATCGGTTTTGAATCCCCATGGTACGGTGAGTTCTACACCTACCTCCATGATCACACACTTCCTCCTAACCAATCAAATAACCAACGTAAAACTTTCATTCGCCAAACCGCACGATATACCATTATTGTTGAAACCCTATACCGATACAGTCTTGATGATACTCTCCTTCGATGTCTAGAACAAGATGAGATAACAAAGGCCTTGGAAGAGGTACATGAAGAAATTGTGGAACTCATGCAAGCGGTTCGTCATTAGCCAAGAAACTCCTGCGCACTGGATACTATTGGCCATCCATGGAAAAAGACTCCTACTACTTTGTCAGAAAGTGCAAGAAATGCCAAGTTCATGGAGACCTGATACATGCACTAGCACAGGAATTGCAACCAATCACAACACCATGGCCTTTTTGTCAATGGGGTCTTGACCTTGTGGGTAAAATCCATCCATCTTCATCCAACAACCACAAATTCATTATTACCGCCACTGAATACTTCACAAAGTGGATCGAAGCTATTCCACTTATCCAACTCACTGGCAAGCAGATCGCCTCATTCATCCTTAATTACATCATTTGTCGGTATGGTGTACCCATGTCCATCATCACAGATAACGGTCTTCCTTTCAAAAATCAGGATGTTTGTGAACTCTATGAGAAATTTCACATCCAACACCGCTTTTCCACTCCCTATTACCCACAAGGCAATGGTCAGACCGAAGCATCAAACAAGAACATATTAAGAATCCTCAAGAAAATAATCAATGATGCTGGTTGTGATTGGCACGTTCAATTGAATCCAGCACTATGGGCGTATCAAACTAGCATTCGAACCCCTACAAGCGCAACTCCCTACTCATTGGTCTATGGTGCAGAAGCTATTTTACCTATTGAGGTTGAGATACAATCACTACGGGTTTCCTTGCATAATCTCATTGATGATGAAGCATACAGAGTATCTCGTCTCCAAGACTTAGAGCTACTTGATGAGAAATGACAAGCTGCATACAATCACCTCAAAGCCTATCAGCAGCGCATGAACAGAAGCTATAATCATCGCGTTCGACCTTGTACATTTGAGGTAGGTGATCTTGTTCTTCGAGAGAATCCTTGTAACCAACCAAATCGAGAACATTAGGGAAATTTTGAATCAAACTAGCTGGGCCCATATGTTATCACTGCTGTATTTTGGTCCGGGGCATATTAGTTGGCTACTTCCGAAGGAGAACTACTAGCAGATCCAATCAACAACATGTACCTCAAATGGTTTTATACCTAAAAGTTGTACAAAAAAACACCAAAAACGTTCAGAAAAATATCCTGAAGAAAATACAAAAACATCAAAATAGTAAAGAAAAATCATGCATCCAAACGGTGAACAACCACTTCGGTGGCACCTTGGGTAAGTGCGATGGTGAAAACCTGGCAAACAGGTGCCACTCATAAAGGCTATGGCTCCATTGTCTTTTAGACTTGTTGCGATCACATTCATTACATCCATTCATCCATCTATTCAAAGTCATGGCTTGTTATTGATCTACAATCAAGGATAGTACTTCATGCGTCTAGCATCCCGCTTTTTCATAGTCATGTCTAAACTGGGGGCAAAATCCTTAATCTAGTTTGATGGAAGTGGATACTACATTGTTTTGTGATTCACTGAGTTCTTCATTCAAAACTGTCTCACAAAATACCAAAAACATTCAAAAACAATCATAAAATACCAAAAACATTCAAAACTATCTCACAAAATCCAAAAACATGATAAAACATCAAGACAAACAAAAACATGGCAACACACTATACATACA
>NC_081405.1:660893003-661060503 GCF_030272615.1 Cryptomeria japonica | reverse complement strand
GTGGTTCCATTTTGGGATCACATGGTCAGGTGGTAGTGCCACTTCCCATCGGATTTTTTGGATTGTATCTTCAGGCGAGGAAAGGATTCGTTGGTGTTTCTTGGTTCGTGGTTCATGTACCAGCTCATGTTCAAAATCATTGTTCAGTTGAGACCTTGTGGTCATTGTATCAGACTTTTAAGTAACCTTGATATTGTAACTTTTGGATTCTGTGGTATTTTTGGAAGCCATGTATTTATGAATATTGTAATACTATGTTAGTGGGATGTATGTTAATTCAGTTGCTTTGATATTTTGTATATATGATCTATGAATAAATAAATGCATTGGAATACTTTGATTCTTTCATTATGGAATTTAGATGTATGTGTAGTTTTAAACTTAAGCATTTACTTTATCTAATTAAATGGACAATTGGATTAACCATGGTGTTAATATAATCTATGATTAATCTTCATTGGTAACCCTTAGGAAATCATGTATTAGTCTTCCGTTGTGTTATTAGACGTGCAATGGTTATAATTAATGCACTTAATCTTAAAAAAAATAAAAAATTTCCCTTTAGTTGCCTAGTTGTGTTGTTTTCCTTTAGGGTTCCTAGTGGGGCATTACAACTAGACTCTTCTAGAGTTTCTATAATGGATGTATCAGAGAGGTGGTCCAGAATCCATTCATACTTGTTTGAGTCAGTTTTTGAATTGTCTACTTGTTGCCTACTAGTGTATGTGACTGGAACTTTCAAGGGTACAAACAATTCTCTGATTCTTTTTACTTCGTCTCTCATATCTTCTGGAACTTCAACTCCTTGTATTGTTGTAGCTGACACCATCTGAACTTGAGTACTGACTATTTCTTCTATCTTGATTGGTAGTTCCTCTTGTTCTTTTCCACACTTTGCTTGAGTTTGTTGAGCGTCAACTTCCTATGATGTTGAAGGCGATATCCTTTTCTTCCACTTAGACTTAGAAGCATGTTTTTGGTTTGATGCCCTTTCTGAATTGTATTCCAATCCATCCTTATCATTTATAGATTTTTTTTGCAGCTAAATCGATTCAATAATACCCTCTTGATGTTTGCCCAGGGGACCAATACCTAAATATCCCATGCGTTGGATCATTTTGTAGCCGAGACCATATTGGGTTGGGGAAATCTCACAATGCCATACTTTCTTGTTTTGACTATCTTCCTTGAAAATCCACTTAAGAACAACATCCTCTTCTATTTCATCTACCAAGGAAGTAGAAGACTGTACAAAAAGACCATCATATATGATATTTGGAGTTAAAGTGTGTGTTCTCATAGCCTCTAATGGTTTGCCCAACTGTTTCGGTGATGGAGAGAGAGAGACTAATGAAAGTACTAGTTTTATCTTGTAACCATCCATGCCAGTATTTGTAATCTTCAATTTCTTTTCTAATTCCTTCATTAGAGCTTCTAGACTTTCATTTGTAGAGGCTACTCTATTATGAGGCACAAAGGTATCAACACCTTTTGTCAATGCATTACAGGGGAGATTCATATCAGCAGGGATACTGACTTCAACTCCGTTATAAGGAAATTTTAAGCATTGATGATATGTAGATGGAACTGCCTTCATTTCATGAATCCACGTCCTGCTCAGTAAGATATTGTACGACAGAGGAAGATCAAGTACCTAGAAAATGACATCTCTTTCTATAGGTCCCACCCTGATTGGTAATAATACTAGACCTTTAGAGGTCCTTTCTTCTTCATCATAGGATCTAATTGTTAGTTTCTTGGCCGAATCAATAACATTTTCTGAAAATCCTAGTTGTGTAAGCAGACTGTAAGTACAGATATTCAACCCCATGCCTCCATCTATCAAAACACATTTAACTCTGTGTTTATGGATCATGGATTCAATATGCAATGGCTGGTTATGTGGATGATTTAGCAAGTTGTCATCTTCTTCAGAGAACGTTAGATAGTGAGGTGAAGTCAGATGACCCACTATAGATTGAAACCGATCAATATCTAAATCTTTTGGAACATTAGTGGTGAGAAACACTTTGTCCAGTATTTCTTTATGAGCAAAAGAGATTTTTAGTAATTCAAAGATGGAGATTTGAGCATTTGTCCTTTTCAACCGTTCAACAACGCTATATCTAGAGGATGATGATGAAGTTAGCTGTTTAAATTTATCAAATGTTGATTCTTTTTGTTTGTTTGATGAGGTTGGTAGGTTTGATGGTGTTTGAGCCGAAGTTGAAGAACTAGCTCCTTGGAGAGTGACTTTCTTTTGAGAATGGGTCATATCATTTGCATGTAGTGATTCATGTTGTTTGTCTTTGATTATAATTGTATTGCAATATTCAGGTTGGGAAGACTCAATAATGTTGATGACGTTGTCATTACTGGTATAAGTGTAATTTACTTTGGCACCTCCTTTTGTCTTTGAGGAATCACCTTTTTCATAAATAGGTAAAGGATCTTTAAATGCTTTGTTATCAACATTTTTTGGGTGATTCCTGACAACAATTTTACTAGCATCTATGAGATCTTGAATCTCATGCTTCAGCTTCATGCAGTTGTTTGTGTTATGATCTTTATTTCAATGGTAGTCACAGTATTCATTTTCTCTCCACCATTTTGGTTTGACTTCGGGATCATATGGCCTAGAATTATCTAGTAACTTTATCAGATCATTTGCCAATAACATTTTGAAAGTGGATTTGTATGATTCTTCCAGAGGAGTGAATTTGTGTCTAGGTTTTGAAAGCCAAGGTTTCTCTTTGAACCACTCTTTTACTTTCTTCAGAGGATTTTCTGCTGTGGTTTTAACTGATTTGAATGCTTGTGTGCCACTAGCCAAGTTAAATATCATGGGCTTAGAGTTGGTTTTAACAGTGTCTACCACTCCGTCATTAATAATGTTCTTGTTGTTGTCTTTGCCATATTTCCAATACTTGTTCTTTTCTTTAGAGCTAGATCCTAGTTGTGTTTCTTTCCAAGGTGAGATATCTCCTTTCTTTATAAGCATATCTTCCATTCAGATAGCATTATCTACCATTTTGTTAAATGATGGGTGCACTTGCATTTGGATACTATATTTCAATTCAGGGATTAGATTGTTGATGAATATATCCATTTTCTCAGAATCTGGAATAGGCCGTGAATATCTAGAGAACATCTTTCTCCAACGTTGGAGGAAAGTGAGAAAAGGCTCCCCTATTTTCTGTTTGGTATTGCAAAGCTCGATCATAGTAACAGGGTGTCAAATGTTATAGGAGTATTGTTGTGGGAATGATTGAATTCATTCTTGAAAAGTTCTAATCCCCTTAGGTAGACTTGAGAACCATTCCATAGCTTGCCCTCCCAAACTCCTCAGAAAGAGGCGCATGAGATATGTTTGTTCGTGCATGAACTCCATGCATGAAGCACAAAATTCTCTGACATGATCTTGAGGATCTGAGGTACCATCCTATTTGTCAAATTTTGGGATCTCAACTCGTGAAGGAAATGGAGGCATGTATAGGTTTTTGTCAAATGAAAATAGGCATATTGTCTCGAGAGAATATTGCTTTGGAGATTTATCCTTGTTTTTCAGTTCTGTGATCTCAGTCCGTAAGGCTTGTAATTGTTTGTGTACCATTATTATAGGCGATTCTTCCTTTTTAGTGACAAGATTCTGAACGTCATAACTAGTAGGAAGTTTAGCACCTTGTTTTGCTAGTTCTAGAAAATAGTCTTCTTTTTCACTAGCCATGATAACCTTTATCATTTTTTGGAAATCTTTATCCTTTTGACATCTATGAATATTAGTTTTTGGAGGTTCAGAGTCTTCAGATTCACTTGATGAGAAATCATTGTCGGTACCATGAATACTGAGGTTGTCTTCAGCATTTTATTTGTTCCAGGTATAGTGGGAGATAAAGGTTGATAAAACCCTGGCATATCTGATGATGAAGGTTTATCAATGAGCGGGTCCTTTACGTAAAATGAGTTATCTTGATATGAAAAGGATTCCTCTTTGCCTTTGGCATCTTTCTTACAATAAATTCTGGTTTGAATAGGCATTTTTATTGACTGATGTGACCTAAAGTTGTTTGTGATGCAGAAGTCAAGATCAAATTCAGAGCTGGTTGTTCTATTAACATATTGATTAAGAGAAGCAACTAAGATTAAGTCTGGTTTTAGAAAAGATCTATACTATGTAAGGCGTTTATCTAAGTTGATTCAAGAGAAGTGACTAAGACTCAGTCTATTTTCAGGAAAGATCTATCCTGTGTAAGACATTTATCTAAGTGACTTAAGTTTGATAAGTAGTTGATTGAACTAGCTAAAAGATGATTAAAAAAATCATGCAACACAAATGGTAGAGGTACACTGTTTTGATTTGTTTATGCTTAGGGTGATGATAACTAGTTTAATGCTTGCTGTAGATTGTTTTAGACAAGTTTGACTATTCTGGACTGACAAAATCAGAGATTCGTACGACAGGTTTTATAGGACCAAATGACAGTTTAATAGCTTCAAGACAATGACAATAGTGTTTCGTACGAGTTGCTGCCTAAGACTGTACAATAGATGGGTATGTCTGAAATGACAAATTGATCAATGCAATGGTTTATCATATGACACAGGATGCAAGCTCAAATGACAGTTCCCTAAATAGGATGACAAATAATAAGGTCTCCTACGACACAGAATGTAGGCTTAAATGACAGACTGTTAGGATTGATGGAATCTTGTACGAAAATATGTATGTAGTAGGACGATAAATCAGAAGACTCGTATGACTATTTACTGGACATAGGCAAAATTTTGAGTTTTCAATGACTGAGTATGACTAGTTTTGAGCTGGACTGAGTTTTCACTGACTGACGATGACCAGTTTAGAGGTAGACTGAATTTTGACTAGGATAGACTAGTTTTGACACAGACAAAGTTTCGACTAGGATAGACTAGTTTTGACACAGACAAAGTTTTGACTAGGATATACTACTTTTGACACAGACAAAGTTTTGACTAGGATAGACTAGTTTTGACATGGACAAAATTTTGATTACTGAGTTTGTTTCTTATTTTCTCTAGTTTTGGTATTTCAGTTTCAGTTTAGGGATGAAAACACAGTAAACACACAATATGTATAATGACTTCAATCACAACATGCAAGCCCTATGGAAATTGGTGAGAGAAGAAAACCTTTCCTTGTAGACTCAGGTACACACCCAATAGCTAATCAAAATATAGCCATTGAGTCTCATGCAATGGATTCTCAATGCCGTATTAACTGGCTCCAAACGCTAATGGGGGCACGGAATGACAAGTATCTTGGGAGAGTTGCTATCTCTCTTGCACAAAGATTATCCCCCCTTTTAGAGGTGAACCAAGTAGCTTCTAATTTTAATTGGAAATAGTAAGGGATCCGTTCTGCATGTCGAGGTATAAACTCAGTTAAGAGGTCTCCCAGCTTTGAAAACCAAGGTTTAATATACTCGAAGGTACAAAGGAGAGCTATTCCCGAGCATTGCTGTTGACTTGATTTTCATCAAATCACGTTTATTTTATAGTGGATTGGAGTACTTGGTGTTTAGCCATTCCCCTCTCACCGATCATAATGGCTATAGAGTTATTAGCTCCTTGGGAGGGCAGGCCCGCTAAAGATATACAAATTTCAAACTTAAAGAAAATGCCTCAAGGGTCTGGATTTCTGATTGTCTATACAGACAAGAGCATACTCTCTTACCTCTTAGAATTTTCTTAAAACACGAAATATAGATTTGTTCTTTAACCAGATAGCAAGTTAGGTACCTAAAAAATGAATTTAATGAATACACAATGTTTGCTCGAATCTCCTCAAGCAACCTACAAAGACAACGAATCAGTAGTCATATTGTCTTTGTGCGACAAGCATATTCTTCGACAGACGTTCTGCAAAAATTGGTTAGGCTGTAAAAAATTCTCAGATAGACTAAAAACAAGATAGGGTCAGTGTCAGTATAATCAAAATTGAATAGAGAACATGAAGAATGAAATCTGCTTTTTTTTACCAAAAAATACAGATCCGGGTATGTGCACCAAGTTGTGGTACCAAAAGGGAGTCTTAAGATGCCACTTTTTTTTTTCTGAAATCAACAAAGTCTGAACTTCAATGACAAATTTAAGATGAAACAAGAACAAGAGTCAGAGTGCTTTCAGTCTACTTTCTAAACTACTATTTTTTTTTGAAAATGGTGGAGATTAAGGGCTTCAAAAAGGGGGGCCACAAAAAGTGGTCCTGTTTTTATGCAAAAAACATAACATAGCATCTGTTGTGGCCCCCCTAAAATGTTAACTTTTTTTTTGAATTTTTAAAATCCCTTCAGTGAGAAACTAGCTAACACCTTGTAGTTTATGCCAGAATTTTTAGCTAATTTTTTAATGAGTATATGATTTTTTACTAATTTTCGAAGTGGACACATCCTGAAAAATAGAAATTTGAGCATGCTCCCCCCTAAAATCATTGAAAACAAAACAAAAATCAAACTTTTTTTTTAAATTGTGTAGAATGGAGTCTAGTTTCTAAAAATGTAATTTTTTTCAAAATCTGATGAATGTGTAAAAATCTATACCCAAAATAGTGCATGTTGGTTTTTGACAAAAATAGACACACTAACAAAAGAAATTATAGATGAAAGACTTAACGAAATCAAAATTTGAAATAAATTACATTTTTGGATAGCTAAGAGGGAGCTCAAGTTTACCACAGTATTTTTTTTAACTTCATTGAAACATGTGGAAACCTAATGGAGAGCACAACCAAAGATATGTCAAAATTTTCAATGTTCTGACAAAAACACATCTCTAGCTTGAAATGTTCATCCAAACCTTTGGGTTGGATGCCCAAGGAAAATCTAAACTCTAGGTTTGGTGTTTCCCAAAGAAGGCCATTTGGTGCTCCCCAAATATGGCAAGCACCCTATTTGGCGTGCGCCAAATGTGATGAATGGATATTCCATTTAGTGCATGCCAAATGTGGTCCATATTCCACATTTGGTACGCGCCAAATAAGGATGAAGAGGAATTGTGAGAACTAGAAAGGGGAGGGACAAAGAAGAGTATGTATCTATAAGAATGAAGAGCCTGAGAAGAGATAAGGGGAGAGAGAGAATATGAGATCTAGTTCATAGAGAGAGATGGAACTACGAGGGAAGGGAGATAAAGAAGGGAGAGGTGAGATGGGGGTTTCTATGTACACATTTGGCACTCTCCCTATTTGGCTCATGCCAAATGTGGAATAGATACAAACTCTTCTTTGTCCCTCCCCTCTCTAGCTCTCACAATTCCCTTATTCTCCTATCCCTCAAGCTATCTCCCTCTTCATCCTTACACCCATCTAATTCCCTCTCTCACCTCTTTCCCTTAGTTTTTTCCTCACTCCCTCCTCTCTCTAGGTCCTAAGGGGTCATAGGACACCATATGACCCCTTAGGACACAAAATGACCCCTAATGACACCTAAGGGGTCATATGGTGTCCTAAGGGGTCATAGGACACCATATGACCTCTTAGGTTACCATAGGACCCATAACGACACCATATTTTGTCATCAGTGGTCATAGGACACCATATGACCCCTTAGGACACCATACAACCCATAACGAGACCATATGGTGCCTTAATGGGTCATAGGACACCATATGACCCCTTAGGACACCATACGACCCATAACGACACCATATTGTGTCCTAAGGGGTCATATGATGTCTTAAGGGGTCATAACACACCATATGACCCCTTACGACACCATACAACCCATAACGACACCTAAGGGGTCACATGGTGTCCTATGGCCCCATAGGACACCATATGACACCTTATGTGTCCGTACGACCCATAATGACACTATATTGTGTCCTAAGGGGTCATAGGACACCATATGACCCCTTAGGACACCATACGACCCATAACGACACCATAATGTGTCCTAAGGGGTCATATGGTGTCCTAAGGGGTCATAAGACACCATATGACCCCTTAGGACATCATACGACCCATAACAACACCGTATTTTGTCCTAGGGGATCATATGGTGTCCTAAGGGGTCATAGGATACCATATGACCCCTTATGATACCATACGACCCATAATGACACCTAAGGGGTCATATGGTTTCCTATGGCCCCATAGGACACCATATGACCCCTTAGGTGTCCATACGTCCCATAACGACACCATATTATATCCTAAAGGGTAATATGGTGTCCTAAGGGGTCATAGGACACCATATGACCCCTTAGGACACCATACGACCCATAATGACACCATATTGTGTCCTAAGGGGTCATATGGTGTCCTAAGGGGTCATAAGACACCACATGACCCCTTAGGACACCATACAACCCATAAAGACACCGTAATATGTCCTAGGGGGTCATATGGTGTCCTAAGGGGTCATAGGACACCATATGACCCCTTACGACACCATACGACCCATAACGACACCTAAGGGGTCATATGGTGTCCTATGGCCCCATAGGACACCATATGACCCCTTGGGTGTCCATACGACCCATAACGACACCATATTGTGTCCTAAGGGGTCATAGGACACCATATGACCCCTTAGGACACCGTGTGACCCATAACGACACCATATTGTATCCTAAGGGGTCATATGGTGTCCTAAGGGGTCATAAGACACCATATGACCCATAATGACACCATATTGTGTCCTAGGGGGTCATATGGTGTCCTATGGCCCCTTAGGACACCATATGACCCCTTACGACACCATACAACCCATAACAATACCTAAGGAGTCACATGGTGTCCTATGCCCCCATAGGACACCATATGACCCCTTAGGTGTCCATATGACCCATAACTACACCATATTGTGTCCTAAGGGGTCATATGGTGTCCTAAGGGGTCATAGGACACCATATGACCCCTTAGGACACCATACGACCCATAACGACACCATATTGTGTCCTAAGGGGTCATATGGTGTCCAAAGGGGTCATAAGACACCATATGACCCCTTAGGACACCATACGACCCATAATGACACTGTATTGTGTCCTAGGGGGTCATATGGTGTCCTAAGGGGTCATAGGACACCATATGACCCCTTATGACACCATACAACCCATAACGACACCTAAGGGGTCATATGGTGTCCTATGGCCCCATAGGACACCATATGACCCCTTAGGTGTCCATATGACCCATAACGACACCATATTGTGTCCTAAGGGGTCATATGGTATCCTAAGGGGTCACAGGACACCATATGACCCCTTATGACACCATATGACCCATAACGAAACCATATTGTGTCCTAAGGGGTCATAAGACACCATATGACCCCTTAGGACACCATACTACCCATAACAACATCGTATTGTGTCCTAGGGGTTCATATGGTGTCCTAAGGGGTCATAGGACACCATATGACCCCTTACAAAACCATACAACCCATAACGACACCTAAGGGGTCATATGGTGTCCTATGGCCCCATAGGACACCATATAACCCCTTAGGTGTCCATACGACCCATAACGACACCATATTGTGTCGTAAGGGGTCATATGGTGTCCTAAGGGGTCATAGGACACTATATGACCCCTTAGGACACCATACGACCCATAATGACACCATATTGTTTCCTAAGGGGTCATAAGACACCATATGACCCCTTAGGACACCATACGACCCATAACAACACCGTATTGTGTCCTAGGGGGTCATATAGTGTCCTAAGGGGTCATAGGACACTATATGACCCCATACGACCCATAATGACACCATATTGTGTCCTAAGGAGTCATATGGTGTCCTAAGGGGTCATAAGACACCATATGACCCCTTAGGACACTATACGACCCATAACGACACCTAAGGGGTCATATGGTGTCCTAAGACACCATATTTATTTGTCCTAAAGAGTCATATGGTTTAATTTTTATGGTTGTGGCTATCAAACTATAGGGTATAGAGTAGAAATTTATCAAAGGTTAAAAATTTTCAATGGAAGTCATTTGGCTAGCGCCAAATATGGCTAGAGCCATATTTGGCGCTAGCCAAATGAGTTGCACAAAAAAAAGGTTATAGGGTATAGAGTATAAATTTATCAAAGGTAAAAAATTTCAATGGAAGTCATTTGACGCTAGCCAAATGAGCTGCACTAAAAAATGGTTATATTGGACCAGTGACCTATGACCCAAGTCCACACTCTCTCATTTGTCTTCTTTCTGCGCATGATCAGACAAAAAAATGCTTTTTGCATGGTGTTGACATTTTATGCAAGGTTATTTTATACATTCCATTAGCTCTCCACCACCTTTTTTTTTATTTGGCAATGTCAAAGAGGAAGAACATAGTTTTTTTATCAAATTTGAATAATTGAGGTAATATTTTCTTGTTTTTAGAATTCAAATACTTATTAAGTATTATTTTGTTTAAATGTTAGAATAAAAGAGTGAGTCAAAATTGATTATAATCCTATTAGATTTACATTAGATTTAACAATGCATTTGAAGGAAGTTGCATAAGAAAATTATTTGTTTAGTGGTTTAAAACAAAATTTGCAATTTCATACGTCCTTTTTAAGATCTTATGAAATAATTTAGAAAAGGAATACATGAAATAATTTCAATTTCATATATCCATTTTAACAGATGCATAATTAGGACAGTCATAGATGCATAATTTCACTTTATTCTCTTTTATGTGCATGCACATGTAGAAATCATCATCATGCCGAGGAAATGACCAAAAAATGTAACACCGGAAGAGCGTGAAGCTAAGAATGCAAAAAAAAGAGAAGGAATGAAGCAACTTCGTGAACAAAGGAAATTGAATACCATAGAAGAAGAGGTGCCAATTGAAGAGGAACATGAAATATCCATCCAATCTAAGAGAGAGACAAAATTGGCCACACAAAGGCAATGGATGCAAAACCTTTGTGCAATGAGACAATTGAATCCCGAGGTTGAGAGAATGTCTACCATAATTCAAGTTGAAGGTACCCCATCTCTTACATCTCAAGTTGAAGGCACACCATCTCTTATTGGCACACCGTTGGTGTCTACAACATCTCATATTGAATGCACTCCCTCTATGACATTTGACGTTGCAAGTACTTCACGACTGACATCAAGTATTGGAGCTACACCATCTTGTACACCTCAATTTCAAGGTATGTCATCATTTTCATCTCCGGTTGAAGGTATGCCACCAATCCCTAATGTTGTTGACATTCCTAATCTTGAGGTAACTCAAAGTTTGAGAACACCTCCTAGAGTTTTGCATAGAAAGCCTAAGTATTCGATTGATTTTGATGCAAATGTTTTGAAACCAATGGTTGACAAGATTCCGAAGCGTACTTGTCGAAGACATGCTAACCAGATATGGAAAATATTTTTTGAGCCTTTAAATGAGACAAGAAGATGCCAACTATTTGTTGAAATGATGAGAAATCTGAAATTTAGGCCTATAATGAAGATTCTTGGGCTAAGAACATCGATTGAATCAAGCGAAAAATCTATTGTGAAGAATCTGATGAATGCATATGATACTGTTGGTTCTAACTCACGCACAAAAGATAGTAATGCCACACGACGTGTCATTACATCAACAATTGTAAGCACTCAAACTAAGAAAGCTCGCCTCCTTAGAAAGACAAGTAAACAATTGAAGATAAGTAGACAAACTCTAATGAGAGCTTTGGGAAGGCGACAAAGAGTGGAGGATCCATATAACAATGAGTTATGGGAATTTTTCGGTAGATTACCACGGAAAGATAAATCAATTGTTGAAGCCTTGAGATCCCTAATTGAAGATTTTTGGAAGAATAACACAAGGGTCTCTCCAAATCAAAGAGATGTTGTAAGAAGGAGGATTGGTAGTAAAATCCGTGATCCACATCCGAAACATTTTTTGGATATGACTCAAATACAATTTTTTGCCAAGTTTCAACATATGTATCCTCAAATAAAAATTAGTCAAAGATACTTTGAAATGGTAAAGCCTTTTTATGTCAAAATAAATTACACACGCACAACTTGTTGTTGTAGAGTACACATTGAATTTTCTAACCATTATTATGTTTATCAACGCATATGTATAGATTTGCATGCTAACAATGTTTTGCAGGAATGCAACATAAATGGTCCATCGACATCTTCAAGGGAATTCATATCTAGAATCTTATGTGAAAGAGTAGATGGTCAAGTATATTACAATAAGTGTTGCTTGGATGGCACATGTGTTGATTGTGGTGGATTACGACATTTACAAATTTGTCAACATATGGATATAGGACAAGAAATTGGTAATGAATTAGTAGAATTTTAAAAATATAAGATAGTGGTCTACATGCTAAAAGATGGAAAAGAAGCAAAAAGGTGTGAATTGGTTAGTGAGAAGATTCCAGTGTATTAGTTTATGGGCATCTTTCATGAGAATATAGTGTATGAGTATGCAAGGCATAACCATCGAGCTCATTGGTTGGACTCACAATTTAAGCTATGAAAGGACACATTTCCACTTCATACAATCGTTTCAATTGTTGACTTTGCAAAGAACTACACACTACAACCGCAGAACGAGGTGCAATCACAATATTACAACTCCACAAAAGTTGCCATATTTGTGCATATAGCATTCATTCATGCAGATGATAGTATGGAAGAGGATAGGAAGATATTGAGGGAGTATCATTTTTACATTAGTGATGATTGCTCACACTCTACAGAGTTTGTGCAAGGTTGTTTTCAGATATTCTATGATGATTTGCCTAGCCGAGGCATATCATTCTGTCAACATATCATATGGTCAGATAATTGTGCATCGTAATTTAAGAAATCTTGGATGTTTTATTGGTTGAGTAGGATGCATAAGTTGACTACTATTGAACATATGTGGAATTTCTCTAAGGCTGGGCATGGAAAAGGGGAGCATGATGGTGCAGGAGCATGTATTAAAAGAGCTTTAGCACGAGAAGAGTTAAAGTACAAAGGGAATGCAAAATTGAAAGATGCAAAATCAATCATTCAATGGTGCAATGGTACAATTGGTCCAGGTAATCAAGGTAAGTCTCCAGTTCACAAATTTTTCTGGTTGGTAGATGATACTAACATTGCAAAATTAGAGTATTGTTGTACATTGATAGGATCGAGTGAGCTACACTCTTTCAAAAGCTCTAATGCAGGTTCATGGACTATCCATACGTGGTAGATGGCATGCTATTGTTCTTCATGTAGAGATGGTGCCTATAATGAATGTGAGTCAAAGGAGTGGGTGGACGAATGGTGTATGAGACCTCTAATCCCACTTGAGACATACCGACCTTTGAGTGCACTAAAACTCACACAGATGGAAGCATCAATTGACTTTGACCATGTGTCAGATTTAGTCCAACTAGGTAAATTATGCACATGCAATTTTTTGTACTTTAATATTTTACCTTAGTTGACTTTGACCATGTGTCAGATTTAGTCCAACTAGGTAAATTATGCACATGCAATTTTTTGTACTTTAATATTTTACCTTAGTTGTTTGCTAAATTATTCTCACTTTATCATTGCAGGGCATGTTTATGCAGTAATTGCAGCTGAAGACAATGAAGAAGGAACATATTATTACCTATGTCATTGTGTGGATGCAAAAAAGAAATTGGATCGCCCTATG
This sequence comes from Cryptomeria japonica, assembly GCF_030272615.1. Classification (NCBI taxonomy): domain Eukaryota; kingdom Viridiplantae; phylum Streptophyta; class Pinopsida; order Cupressales; family Cupressaceae; genus Cryptomeria; species Cryptomeria japonica. The sequence goes on along the minus strand of NC_081405.1, from coordinate 661,046,866 downwards.
GTAGATGGAGAAAATATTGAGCACCCCACAGGATCAGTATTTGTTACTGGTACATGGCTTAGAAGGTACCCAGTGAAGAAGTCTAACTTGTGGTTGTTCGAAAACTTCTAGACACATAGGAAGATTCTTCATTATTCTAACCTTGTTGTAGCTTCAAATGTTCATTTGATCAGATATGGGGGTAGAACACTAAACAAGAACCTATGGAAGGTTCGTAAGTTTGACCATGAGGCCATACTAGACATGATAAAGAGTAGAGAAGATCCAGATGGTTCATTGGATTAAATGTAAATTAAAAAAATTGTAATATCAATCTTATTTGGATATATGTACATGACTTGTATTTTTGACTACTTGAGGCATTGGAATATAAAAAATTGTGTTTTTGTCTTGTTTTGTGTGATTTTATGTAAATAATATCATTTTGGACCATTAGAGATCACATGGGATCATTTCGTCAAGTATACCTTGCTAATATGGTAAAAGATGTAAAAAATGCATTTGTTGTCAATCATTTAAAGTGTGAAAAATTGTCAAAATTCGGCATGGTTTTTCTCGATGTTAGTGACATGTAAGAACAATCCATCTGATCCTATGGGGTCGTGTTATGGCACTCTAAAAAATCCTCTCGGTTTCGGTAGACTTGGATCTAGTTGCTCGTGGCGACTCTTTCTCGGTTGCGACAAAAAGCGTCAGATGAGTTCAATGAAAAGTTGCACAATGCCCCATCTTTCAATCCTCTCATCGCAACATCGAACCATCAGCTTTTATGTGTTGGGGAGGCTAGGTTTACGCTAGGAATTCCTTCTTTTTTCTCTCTAACTCGCTCGATCATTGCGGGACACACCCTAGCAGCGAAATCGCCCAAGTGCTCAAATTGCTCAAAGTTGTCAATATTCAGCACTGCGTTTCTCGATGACTGTTAATCATAAGAATGATCCATCTGATCCTACGGGGTCATGTTATGGAACTCTAAAAAATCCTCTCTCGGTTTCGGTAGACTCGGATCCAGTTGCTCGTGGCGACTCTTTCTCGGTTGCGACAAAAAGGATCAGATGAGTTCAATGAAAAGTTGCACAATGCCCCATCTTTCAATCTGCTCGTCGCGACACTGAATTGTCAGCTCGTATGCGTTGAGGTGGTGGGGTTTACACTAGGAATGCCTTCTTTTTTCTCTCTAACTCGCCTGATCGTTGCAGGACACACCCTAGCAGCGAAATCGCCCAAGTGCTCAAATTGCTCAAAGTTGTCAATATTCGGCATCACGTTTCTCGGCGCTCGTTAATCATAAGAATTCCATCTGATCCTATGGGGTCATGTTATGGCACTCTAAAAAATACTCTCTCGGTTTTGATAGAATCGGATCCAGTTGCTCGTGGCAACTCTTTCTCGGTTACGACAAAAAGCGTCAGATGAGTTCAATGAAAAGCTGCACAATGCCCCATCTTTCAATCCGCTTGTCGTGACACCTAACCGTCAGCTCGTATGCATTGGGGTGGTCAGGTTTATGCTAGGAATGCCTTCTTTTTTCTCTCCAACTCACCCGATCGTTGCGGGACACACCCTAACAGCGAAATCGCCCAAGTGCTCAAATTGCTCAAAGTTGTCAATATTCGGCATCACGTTTCTCAATGTCTGTTAATCATAAGAATAATCTATCTAATCCTGTAGGGTCATGTTATGGCACTCTAAAAAATCCTCTCTCGGTTTTGGTAGACTCAGATCTAGTTGCTCGTGGCGACTCTTTCTCGATTGTGACAAAAAGCGTCAGATGAGTTCAATGAAAAGTTGCACAATGCCCCATCTTTCAATCCACTTGTCGCGACACCGAACCATCAACTCATATGCGTCGGGGTGGCTAGGTTTATGCTAGGAATTCCTTCTTTTTTCTCTCTAATTTGCCCGTTCGTTGCGGGACACACCCTAGCAACGAAATCACCCAAGTGCTCAAATTGCTCAAAGTTGTCAATATTCGGCATTGCGTTTCTCGGCCCCTGCTAATCATAAGAATGATCTGTCTGATCCTATGGGGTTGTGTTATGGCACTCTAAAAAATCCTTAGTTTTGGTAGACTCGGATCTAGTTTCTCGTGGTGACTCTTTCTCGGTTGCGACAAAAAGCGTTAGATGAGTTAAAATGAAAAGTTGCACAATGCCCCATATTTCAATCGGCTCGTCGTGGCACCAAACCATCAGCTCGTACGTGTCAGGGTGGTCGGGTTTACACTAGGAATGTCTTCTTTTTTCTCTCCAACTCGCCCGATCGTTGCGGGACACATCCTAGCAGCGAAATTGCCCAAGTGCTCAAATTGCTCAAAGTTATCAATATTTGACATCATGTTTCTCGGTGCCCATTAATCATAAGAATGATCCATCTGATCCTACAGGATCATGTTATGGAACTCTAAAAAATCCCCTCTTGGTTTCTGTAGACTCGGATCCAGTTGCTTGTGGTGACTCTTTCTCAGTTACGACAAAAAGCATCAGATGAGTTCAATGAAAAGTTGTACAATGCCCCATCTCTCAATCCGCTCATCGCGACACCGAACCGTCAGCTTGTATGCATCGGGGGTGGCTGAGTTTACGATAGGAATGCCTTCTTTTTTCTCTCCAACTCGTCCGATCGTTGCGGGACACACCCTAGCAGCGGAATCGCCCAAGTGCTCAAATTACTCAAAGTTGTCAATATTCGGCATCGCGTTTCTTAGCACCCATTAAACATAAGAATGACCTGTTTGATCCTGCGGGGTCATGTTATGGCACTCTAAAAAATCCTCTCTCGGTTTTGGTAGACTCAGGTCCAGTTGCTCGTGGCGACTCTTTCTCGGTTGCGACAAAAAGCATCAGATGAGTTCAATGAAAAGTTGCACAATGCCCCATCTTTCAATCCACTCATCGTGGCACCAAACCATTATCTCGTACGTGTTGGGGTGGCTAGGTTTATGCTAGGAATTCCTTCTTTTTGCTCTCCAACTCACCCGATCATTGCGGGACATACCCTAGCAGCGAAATCACCCAAGTGCTCAAATTGCTCAAAGTTGTCAATATTCGGCATCATGTTTCTCGACGCTTGTTAATCATAAGAATGATCCGTCTGATCCTACAGGGTCGTGTTATGGCACTCTAAAAAATCCTGTCTCGGTTTCAGTAGACTTGGATGTAGTTGCTCGTGGTGACTCTTTCTCGATTGTGACAAAAAGCGTCAGATGAGTTTAATGAAAAGTTGCACAATGCCCCATATTTCAATCCGCTCGTTGCGGCACCAAACCATTAGCTCGTGCGCATTAGGGTCACTGGGTTTACACTAGGAATTCCTTCTTTTTTCTCTCCAACTCACCTGATTAATGTGGGACACACCTTAGTAGCGAAATCGCCCAAGTGCTCAAATTGCTCAAAGTTGTCAATATTCGGCATCGCGTTTCTTAGCGCCTGTTAATCATAATAACAATTTGTCTGATCCTGCGGGGTCATTTTATGGAACTCTAAAAAATCCTCTCTCGATTTTGGTAGACTCAGATCTAGTTGCTCATGGTGACTCTTTCTCGGTTGCGACAAAAAGCGTCAAATGAGTTCAATGAAAAGTTGCACAATGCCCCATCTTTCAATCCGCTCGTCGCGACACTGAACCATTAGTTCGTACGTGTCGAGATGGTCGGGTTTATGCTAGGAATGCCTTCTTTTTTCTCTCCAACTCGCTCGATTGTTGTGGGCCACACCTTAGCAGCGAAATCGCCCAAGTGCTCAAATTGCTCAAAGTTGTCAATATTCAGCATCGCGTTTCTCGGCTCCCGTTAATCATAAGAACGATCCATCTGATCCTGCGGGGTCTCTTTGCAGCACCGAACCGTCAACTCGTATGCATCGGGTTGGCTTGTGTCTTGGATTACAAACACATATTTAGGTTCAAAGCTTAAGTAACAATAAACTTTGTGCAATTATTCATCTAATCATTTGTACTGCAATTATGGATAACCATGATAAATGATTTGCATTAACCAAAAAACTATAAATCCATGCAACATTGTATACCATTAAAACTATTAAATATATCCAATACAAACTAATAGGCTTTCCAAAAGCCATATGGACAGAATTTCACATATTCATAAAACAAAATATATGTTCAAAATTGCTATAAAGGCATACAACATGATATCCAATAAAGTCAAATAGGGGCTTGCCAAAAGCCATATGGACATAGAATGTCACATATTCGTAATACAACATATGTTCAAATTTTCCATATAGGCATACAACATGGTATCCAATAAAGTCAAATAGGAGCTTGCCAAAAAGCCATATGGCGATAGAATGTCACATATTCATAATAAAAAACATATGTTCAAAATTGCCATATAGGCATACAACATAGGACCCTATTCTATTCATTTCCCTCTAGGGGAAGGAAACAAATCATGAGATATATTTGCCTATCGAGGGGATGGAGATGTATATGATGCAGGTGTCTTTCGAGTATGTCCACTTGACCTCCTCTCCAAAATTTTTTGTAACTCCACCTGATACAATGGAAAGAATGATGTTAGCATATACAAAAATTGAATTTTAGAATGACATATAATAGAATAGTCACTTACCGCATACAAATAATCATGATGTTCATCCACAACAGGTGCACGTTCATGATCTGGAGTAACAACCCCCTCCTGTAAGCATCACAATATAAATTAAACTAAATACAAGTGTCGTTAAAATTTTCAATAACATATTATTAAGATAACAAATGTAATGCTAAATTTACTAAATTTATAAATATGTCTCATACTTCTGTTAAAGCAATTGAACTTGCTACTACTGCAACAACACCACACTCCATTGACGTGCGGATAGCAGGAGGAGTCTCTGATGTCAACATCTGAAAATTAAACAAAGTATATTGATTAATCGCCAAAACTATCTATATTATTTAATAATAACATTAAAGATAAATTGTTTACCTGGGTGAAAGATTGTCGATGAAATACACTACGAGGTGTTGATGTTGAAGCTCTAGCATCAAACTATTTGACATCCAAAATGAGTAATTAGAAAATCATTCACATAAGGTTCAACTATCTACATATAATAATTATATTTTTTCACTCGTTGTATACCTGTGGAGTCGATGAAGTAGTGAAAAAGGGTGTTGCAGGAATGTTGCTAGTATTGTGAACACTTTGACCCTGATTTTTTATCATAATAATTTACTAATTTAGATATATTCTCAAATTTACATATAAGGTTTAATAAAAAGAATGAAATGAACTTGTAATGAAATTCACCTGGGTATCAATGCCAAATGTTTTGTTCAGCAAGGATTCTGTCATGACAATGTTCTCTATAGCAAACTCCGCTCATGCACGTGCATTCTCAGAACTATTAGGATCACAAGTGCAAAGAGAACCACAAGATCGACAAAAATGAGTTGGAACTTGATGCATAGAAGAATCAACATCATCACTCGCATCACCCTCTACTAGAGGCCTAACATACTATATAAGGGTCTGAGTGAGTGAGCTAATCGAGTCTAGAGTTTCGACCTCAATACTCTCCTTCACAATGGAAGGAATAATAACATGCTCCACCATAGGTCTGGCCAAGGGTCTTGGTGGGAGATTTGGATCATGCTGTGTACCCTCTCTATCATGCGAGGAACCCCCACCTCTACCTTGGAAATCTAGAAAATCAAATAGTTTGGGATCTCATTAAGGACAAACTCACAGTACAATTTTCTCAAAAAGTATTGGGGTACCTCATGATTATTGCATGGGGGCTGATCAAATACCATCCACCACCTATCCCCAAAATTGTTCTTAATCCTTTCATGATGATACCAATGAATAGGTAATCTCTTACATCCATGGTATAAAGGTTGATTCGTTCGGGGGTCCGTAAAAAGAGCACACAAGTCAAATTTATCAATTTTCTTTTTCTTCACTATCACATATGATAATTTGTCAGCATAAAATTTCTTTTGTTCTTCCTTCTTACGGCACCAAAAATTTATTTGCCCACTCACAGATTGTATGTGAGATACAATAGATTGGAAAGAACTGGCAAGGTTTGTCCTATGGGAGTTTGTTCCAGTGGGATCTTTTAGCCTTGTGATTAAACCTTCAAGCTCTTTTTGGCTATTTTCTATTTGACCTAATAGGTTTTCTTGTGTACCTATGGAATGTCTAAGGATTGTAGGAGGTTCTTGATGTGCTTCTTCTTCAATATGGTCTTCATGAGGAGGTGATTGATGTGCTTCTTCTTCAATATGGTCTTCATGAGGAGGTGATTGAGTCTTTTCAATATTTTCTTGTCTAATCTCATTTCCTGATAATGAAAATAAATTTAAATCAATAAACCTAGTTTAATCTTCAAATTAATTAAAAAAATGACAATAAGAAAATAAAAATACATACATCTTCTAGCTCTTCGATGGTGTGGCGGCATTTTGATGAGAGATGGACAACTTAGTGCCCAATTTCAAGCTTTTACAAAGGGCGAGCGCAAGAAAATGACACCCGAAAACTCCGAAACGTGGGTTTGGAATGCAGAATGCATCCAAAATGTGGAGCAGGGTTTTTTTGAAGTTTACAATGCACATAAGGCGCACGCCTTATAAGGCATGCGCACTATAGGGTGCGCGCCCTATAGTGCGTGCACCTTATGCGCTTTTTAATTTTTTTTTGAAGTGTGGCACCTTTTTGGTACCACAACTTCGTGCATATACCCATCCATAAAACAATTTTCACCGACTCGTACAATAATTCATACAGGATCGTACGATAATTGTAGTTTGTCATCCAACATTGTGGGAAAACTCGTACGATAATTCACAGAAAATGTACAGATGAAAAATCCAAAAAAATAAAAAATCTAAAAAATCAAAAAAAAGTTAGTCTCCAAGGCCGAAAAATGTAGTCTTCTGCCCCATAGTGGGCGCCAGAAATGTGTGTGTGAAAAAGTGGAATAAGTCTGTAAGCTACAAGACACAAGACTTCAATTAAGTCATTACATGTATGGTTAGACAGATATAAGCATGAATAATAAAACCATAACAAATCGACTAATTGCCTTCTAAAAGATGCGAGTATAGGATTGCTCCCAGAATTTATATAAGCAATACCAGTGACTAGACTACACCAAGACAAAGGATTTAATCTATATGAGCATGATATTAAGCTAAATGGATGTAAGATTATGATAGATGAATGAATAGTAAGCTATATGAATTCAAGCAATCATGATTGAACTAAATATGCAAAAAGAAATTAAACTAAGATGCAATAATCTCAAAAATCAATCACAATATCTTCAATGACTCTAGAGCAAAAACTGCATAATAACAATAAATCTCCAGGGTGTTTTGAATAAGAGATGAAGGCTGAATTTATAGAGAATCACAAGAGAAATCAAGAAAAAACATAATTTAGGATTAATTGAAATAATTGAGAAATCGGATTCAATTAACCTTGAGATAGATTCCAATTATAGTTTAATTGAAATACATTCAGATTAGAAGTTTGAGTTTGCATTAGAGATATAATTCAATTAATTCCATGCACTTGCGATAAAAATAGGTAATTCTTTGATTTATTCAAAAAAAGAGTCTTTTCAATGCAACTGAACTTGTTTTTTCTTAAAAGCTTTGAGTTCCAATTTTAGAGAATGATTAAATTCCGTTTATTTGCTTTCCTGATTTCAAGTTAATATCAATTTAGAAGAAATAAATAATATCTCAAGTTTGATTTCTCTTTCAATTCAATTCTTTTATTTTATTTTCAATTGAACTCTTGCTTTGTGATTAATTCTTCTTTTGTGATAAATTAATTCCTTTTTTATGATTAAATAGAAAATTTATTATTTAATTAAATATGCTAGGATATTTAATAAATTAAATAGGATAATTGATCAAAATGATTTTCTTGGAATGATTGAATTAATTAAATAAATATTTAATTAATATAGAATAATTCACTTGCCATGTGACAGTTGATGACTGAATAATTAATAATGTGCTCAAGATTGATTTAATTGCCTTTGGTTAGGACCTTGGTGATGTTGTTGAGATTAGGAGCCCATGGTTTAGGTGACCATTTTTAGGGTATTACAACTATAGCATTCTGAAATTAACAAAACTATCCTAACTATGCCAAAAAAAATGCTTAATTCCAGTATTTGCAAGGTTAAATGTCTAGAAGAAAACCAGAAGAGACAACAAACAAGCCCTAGGAATTAGAGGAGAATAAAATCCCTTTCTTTTGAGGCTTGCCTGTAATGCCCCACCAGGAACCCTAAAGAAAAACAACACAACTAGGCAACTAAAGGGTGAATTTTTTTTTTTAAAGATTAAGTGCATTAATTATAACCATTGCACGTTTAATAACACAATGGAAGTCTAACACATGATCCTAAGGGTTACCAATGAAGATTAAATCATAGATTATATTAACACCATGGTTAATCCAATCATCCATTTAATTAGATAAATTAAATGCCTAAGTTTAAAACTACACATGCATCTAAATTCCATAATGAAAGAATCAAAGTATTCCAATGCATTTATTTATCCATAAACCATCTATACAAAAGACCAAAGAAACTGAATTAACATACATTCCACTGACATAATATTACAATATCCATAATTACATGGCTTCCAAAAATACCACGAAATCCAAAAGTTACAATATCAAGGTTACATAAAAGTCTGATACAATGACCACAAGGTCTCAACTGAACAATGATCACGAACAAGAGCTGGTACATGAACCACGAACCAAGAAATACCAGGGAAGCCTTTCCTCGCTTGAAGATACAATCCAGAACATCCGATGGGAAGTGGCACTACCACTCGACTATGTGATCCCAAAATGGAACCACCCCACCGTGCTAGGGGATAGTAGAAAACCCTCAAGCAAGAAAAATAATACAAGTACGAAAGAACTACACGACACCGCAAACATCCATGTGACCCAACTCACAAACTCTAGTGACTCTAAGGAGAGAGTGTCATCGCATGGATAAGGTGGTTGCCCTGGTAGGCCTCCATAGGTCCCGGCCCCCATCCTGGGTTATCCTAGTAACCTCTCCTGAACCTCCGGTTCCGTCTAAGTCTCATGCGGACCCTACCAATCCTTTTGTGAAGACAAGGTGGTAAGTTTGCTATTCCAGGCCTTCTCGCAACATTATGAGCCCTATACTATCACTCACCTATGCACAAGGTACATTATTTTAATTAATATTTAATCTACCCACCCCCTAATCAATTATTAGGTTATCACTTCTTAACTGACTTTCAAGGGGTTATCCTGCCATCCACTTTGGGCGTGGCCCCTGCTTGAAAGCCACACTCTCTCATAGGACACTAATAGGAAAGGTCTCTCTATGAGAACTCTATGGTGAAACAGAAAACCATAACTAATCCTGACAAACCACTTGTGAAGGATACACAATCACTAACCTAGGATTGACCATTTGGAACATAACACACAATGACTCACATCAACAGGGTTATACAACAACACCTGACCAAGGAGATATAACAACATATGACATAATGACAACTCAACCAGAAATATAGAATCTAAAATATAAGCTTTTATGGAAATAACCAAACTCTGAAATAATTATATCTATACAATATAATATAACTATATGAATATATATATACATTGTATATATATCATATACCTATAATCATATTACAAAATATATATATATAAACATATGAATTAATTTTCATAGTATTGAAATAATATTAAATAACATAATGCCCATAAAAAAAACCTATATATATATATATATATATATATATATATATATATATATATATATATATATATATATATATATATATATATATATATATATATATATGGGTATGTGCAAGATCAAGGGGGGCCAAAAAGTGGCAATAGAAAAAAAATGCGCTTTCAACCTTTCCAAACATGCCAAAATCCACTTTGACTTTTTGTTTGGGTTGGGCAAAATTTGAATTTGGTTTGGTAGTTTGGTAATACCAAACCAAATTAGATATCTGATAATATCGGATATCCGATTTTATCAATATAAAAAATATAGTTTAGTAAAATGGCCATAACTTTTGTGTTTCTTATCAAAATTTTGATTTTTTATAGGCGTTGGAAAGGTAATTCATAGACCTATCAAATGGATGAGGTATTTTGATGATATTATAGACCAAAAATTAATTATAATCATTTAAAGTTAGTCCTTCAATTTTAAAACTTTAAATAGTCACAAATTTTGCATACAAAGTCTCATTTTTTTTCCTATCACCTCCTTTATCTATCACTTGTCTATCTATACTTATATAATATATTTTATATATCTCTTTGTTCTCTACTTATGTCACTTATTTTCTCATTCCATGTAGATAAATAAATTCCCAAGTTACATGCATCTCTGCATATATCTCGAATCTTTCTATTCATATCTCTTCCTCTCCCACTCCATCATTGTCACTCCTTATTTCTATATTTCTCTCTAATAATCTCTCTTCTCTCTATTTATCTCCCTCCTTTACCTTATCCTACCTATACTTATATATTACTTGTCTCTATCACCTCCTTTCTCTCCCTATCTTGTCCTCTCTCTCTCTATATCCCTATAGATCTATCTTCATGTATATTTATATTTCATTATCTCTAAATCTCACTTATTCACTCCATCTCTCCCTCCATTTATCATACTCTCTCTATCATGTTATATCCATATCTATCTCTATCTCCATATTCACATCTCCATCTCTTTCCCTATCAATATCTCTTTTTATATGTTCCTCTATCTTTATATATATTCCTCTATACATGATTAATCCACTTCTTTGTCTCTTCCTCTATCACCCTCTTGAAGTATCTCTCCCTTTCTCTACTTTTATCTCTTTATTTACTCGATCTTTATATATCTTTTTCTCTCTCCCCACATCCTTCTCTATAGTGCCCTTATATATCTCTATATCTTCCTCTTTTTCTCTCTCCCTCTCAATCTATCCCTATCTATAATCTCTATCTCTCTTTCTCACTCTCTTACACTATCTATATATCTCTATCTATCGATATTTCTCTTCCTTTATATCTCTCTATCTCTTCCTTTTTTTATCTCTCTCTTTACCCCTTGCTGTCCATTTTTCTCCATCTCTTCATATATTTATCTTTGTCTTTACCTCTCTCTTTTTCTATATCTATTCACCTCCCTCTCCCTTTATCTTCATCTTTTATCTCTATCTTCCTCTCTCCTTTTCAATATCTAGATATGTCTACCTCTTTCTATCCATCCTTGTCCTTTAGTTTTTCTCCCTCTCACTTCATACTCCTTAATATCTATATCTCTATTTATGTCCTTGTCCGTTAGTTCTTTTCCCTCTCTTTAGTTCTTCATCTCTCTTCACCTTTATATCTCTCCTTATTTGAAAATTAGTATGTATGGTCTCCTAAGGGGTTATATCGTGTCCTAAGGGGTCATAGAACATCATATGACCCCTTAGGACACAATATGGTCTCCTAAGGGGTCATAAAACACCATATGACCCCTTAAGACACAATAAGACCCCTAATGACACCATATGGTGTCCTAAGGGGTCATAAGACACCAAATGACCCCTTAGGACACCATACAACCCCTAATGACACAATGTGGCATCCTAAAGGGTCATCTTATGTCCTAAGGGGCCATAGGACACCATATGACCCCTTAGGACACCATACAACCCATAGCACCATATAGTGTCCCAAGGGGTCATATGGTGTCTTAAGGGGTCAAAGAATGTCATATGACCAATTAGGACACAATACGACCCATGATGAAACCTAAGGGGTCATAAGACACCATATGACCCCTTATAACACCATACGATCCCTTACGATACCATATGGTGTCCTAAGGGGTCATATAACGCCATATGACCCCTTATAACACAAGAAGACCCATAACGACATGATATGGTGTCCTTAGGGGCCATATGGTGTCAGGAGACATCATATGACCCCTTAGGACACAATATGACCCCCAACGATACCTAAGGGGTCATATGGTGTCCTAAGGGGTTATATGAAGTCCTAGGAACCTTTAGGACATAATATGACCCCTTAGCACACCATACAACCCCTAATGACACCATATGGTGTCCTAAGGGGTCGTAGGACACCATATGACCCGTTACGACACAATATGACCCCTAACAACACTTAAGGGGTCATAGTGTGTCCTAAGGGGTCATAGGACACCATATGACCCCTAACGACACTATATGGTGTCTTAAGGGGTCATATTGTGTCCTAAGGGTTCATAGGAGACCATATGACCTGTAATGACACAAAATGACACCTAACGCTACCTAAGGTGTCATAGGACACCATATGACCCCTTAGCACACCATACAACCCCTAATGACACCATATGGTGTCCTAAGGGGTCATAGAACACCATATGACCCCTTAGGACACCATACGATGCATACTAATACTATATGGTGTCCTAAGGGGTCATAGGACACCATATGACCCCTTAGGAGACCATATGACCCATAACAACATAATATGGTGTCCTAGAGGGTCATAGAACACCATACGACCCCTTAGAACACCATACAACCCATAACGATGCCATCTAGTGTCTGAAGGGGTCATAAGACACAATATTACCCCTTAGGACATAATATGACCCCTAATGATGTCATATAGTGTCCCAATGGGTCATAGGACACCATATGACACCTTAGGACACCATACAACATCATACCACCCTTTACGACACCATATAGTATCCTAAGGGGTCATATAACATCATATAACCCCTTAGAACACAAGATGACCCATAATGACATGATATGGTGTCCTAAGGGGTCATATGGTGTCATGAGACACCGTATGACCCCTTAGGAAACAATATGACCCCTAACGATGCCTAAGGGGTCATATGGTGTCCTAAGGGGTTATATGATGTCCTAGGAACCTTTAGTACACAATATGACTGCTTAGCATACCATACAACCCCTAATGACACCATATGGTGTCTTAAGGGGTCATCGGGCACCATATAACCCGTTAGGACACAATATGACCCCTAACAACACCTAAGGGGTCATATCATATCCTAAGGGGTTATATAACACAATATGACCCCTAACAACACCTAAGGGGTCATATCATATCCTAAGGGGTCATATAACACAATATGACCCCTTATAACACAAGAAGACCCATAACAACATGATATGGTGTCCTAAGGGGTCATATGGTGTCAGGAGACACCATATGACCCCTTAGGACACAATATGACCCCTAATGATACCAAAGGGGTCATGTGGTGTCCTAAGGGGTTATATGATGTCCTAGGAATCTTTAGGACACAATATGACCCCTTAGCACACCATACAACCCCTAACAACACCATATGGTGTCCTAAGGGGTCGTAGGACACCATATGACCTGTTAGGACACAATATGGTGTCTTAAGGGGTCATATTGTGTCGTAAGGGGTCATAGGACACCATATGACCACTAAGGACACTATATGGTGTCTTAAGGGGTCATATTGTGTCCTAAGGGGTCATAGGACACCATATGACCCCTAACAACACAAAATGACACCTAACGATAACTAAGGGGTCATATGGTGGTCTAAGGGGTCATAGGACACCATTTGACCCCTTAGCACATAATATGACCCCTAATGACACCATATGGTGTCCTAAGGGATCATAGAACACCATATGACCCCTTAGGACACCATACGATGCATAATGACACTATATGGTGTCCTGAGCGGTCATAGGACACCATATGACCCCTTAGAGGACCATACAACCCATAATAACATAATATGGTGTCTTAGAGGGTCATAGAACACCATATGACACCTTAGAACACCATACGACCCATAACGACACCATGCGGTGTCTTAAGGGGTCATAGGACACCATTTGACCCCTTAGCACACTATATGACACCTAATGACACCATATGGTGTCTTAAGGAGTCATATGGTGTCCTAAGGGGTCATAGAACACCATATGACCCCTTAGGACACCATACGATGCATAATGACACTATATGGTGTCCTCAGGGGTCATAGGACACCATATGACCCCTTAGAGGACCACACAACCCATAACAACATGATATGGTGTCTTAGAGGGTCATAGAACACCATATGACCCCTTAGAACACCATACGACCCATAACGACACCATGTGGTGTCTTAAGGGGTCATAGGACACCATTTGACCCCTTAGCACACCATATGACCCCTAATGACATCATATCATGTCCTAAGGAGTCATATGGTGTCCTAAGGGGTCATTGAACACCATATGACCCCTTAGGACACCATTTGATACATAATGATACTATATGGTGTCCTAAGGGGTCATAGGACACCATATGACCCCTTAGAGGCTATACAACCCATAACAACATAATATGATGTCTTAGAGGGTAATAGAACACCATATGACCTTTTAGAACACCATACGACCCATAAAGACACCATGTGGTGTCTTAAGGGGTCATAAGACATAATATTACCCCTTAGGACATAATATGACCCCTAACAACGTCATATAGTGTCCTTAGGGGTCATAGGACACCATATGATCCCTTAGGACACCATACGACCCCTTGCGACAACATACCACCCTTTACGACACCATATGGTTTCCTAAGGGGTCATATGGTATCCTAATGGGTCATATAACACCATATGACCCCTTAGAACACAAGAAGACCCATAACCACACGATATGGTGTCCTAAGGGGTGATATGGTGTCATTAGACACCATATGACTCCTTAGGACACAATATTACCCCTAACGATACCTAAGGGGTCATATGGTGTCCTAAGGGGTTATATCATGTCCTAGGAACCTTTAGAACAAAATATGACCCTTTAGCACACCATACAACCCCTAACGACACCATAGTGTGTCCTAAGGGGTTGTAGGACACCATCTAACCCGTTAGGACATAATATGACCCCTAACAACACCTAAGGGGTCATATTATTTCCTAAGGGGTCATACAACACCATATGACCCCTAAGGACACTTTATGGTGTACTAAGGGGTCATAAGACACCATATGACCCTTTAGCACTCCATACGACCCCTAACGACACCATATAGTGTCCTAAGGGGTCATATAACACCATATGACCCCTTAGGACACCATACGACACATAATGACACCATATGGTGTCCTAAGGGGTCATATGGTGTCCTAAGGGGTCATAGGGAACTATATGACTCCTTAGGAGACCATATGACCCATAACAACCTAATATGATGTCCTAGAGGGTCATAGAATGCCATATGACCCCTTAGAATACCATACGACATATAACGACACAATGTGATGTCCTAAGGGGTCATAAGACACAATATGACCCCTTAGGACATAATATGACCCCTAACAACGTTATATAGTGTCTTAAGGGGTCATACAAAACCATATGACCCCATAGAACACCATATAACCCCTTAGAACACCATACGACCCTTTATGACACCATATGGTGTCCTAAGGTGTCATATGGTATCCTAAGGGGTGATATAAAACCATATGACCCCTTAGAACATCATATAACCCCTTAGAACATAAGAAGACCCATAACGACATGATATGGTGTCCTAAGGGGTCATATGGTGTCATGAGACACCATATGACCCCTTAGGACACAATATGACCCCTAACGATATCTAAGGGGTCATATGGTGTCCTGAGAGGTTTATGATGTCCTAGGAATCTTTAGGACACAATATGACCCCTTAGCACACCATACAATCCCAAATGACACCATATGGTGTCCTAAGGGGTCGTAGGACACTATATGACCCGTTAGGACACTATATGACCCGTTAGGACACAATATGACCCCTAACAACACCTAAGGGGCCATATTGTGTCCTAAGGGGTCATAGGACATCATATGACCCCTAACGACACAAAATGACACCTAACGATACCTAAGGGGTCATATGGTGTTATAAACGGTCATAGGACACCATATGACCCATTAGCACACCATACCACCCTTAATGACACCATATGGTGTCCTAAGGGGTCATAGAACACCATATGACCCCTTAGGAAACCATATGATGCATAATGAAACCATATGGTGTCCTAAGGGGTCATAGGACACCATATGACCCCTTAGGAGACCATACGACCCATAACAACATAAAATTGGTGTCCTAAGGGGTCATAGAACACCATATGACCCCTTAGAAAACCATACGACCCATAACGACACCATGTGGTGTCCTAAGGGGTCATAAGACATAATATGACCCCTTAGGACATAATATGACCACTAACGACATCATATAGTGTCCTAAGGGGTCATAGGACACCGTATGACCCCTTAGGACACAATACGACCCCTTAGGATATAAAATAACCCTAATGACACTTAAGGGGTCGTAGAACACCATACGACACATAACAACACTAAATGGTATCCTAAGGGGTCATATGGTGTCCTAAGGTGTCATAGGACACCATACGACCCATAGCACCATATTGTCTCCAAGCATATGGTGTCCTAAAGGGTCATACGACACCACATGACCCATTAGGACACAATAAGACCCTTGATGACACCTAATGGGTCATATATTGTCGTAAGGGTTCATAGGACACCATATGACCCCTTAGGACACCATATGACTCCTTGCGATACCATATGGTGTCCCAAGGTATCGTATGGTATCCTAAGGGGTCATATAATGTCCTAAGGGGTTTTAGGACACCATATGACCCCTTAGGACACCATAAGACCCATAACAACACCATATGATGTCCTAAGGGGTCATATGGTGTCCAAAAGGGTCATGGGACACCATATGACCTCTTAGGACATAGTATGAGCCCTAACAAAACCTAATGGATCATATGGTGTCTAAGGGGTCATACGATGTCTTGTGACCCCTTAGGACACAATATGACCCCTTAGCACACCATACAACCCCCAACGACACCATATGACCCGTTCAGACACAATATGACCCCTAACAATACCTAAGGGGTCATATAGTGTCCTAAGGCGTCATAGGATACCATATGACCCCTTAACACACCATACAACTTGTAATGATACCATATGGTGTCCTAAAGGCTCATAGACCACCATATGACCCCTTAGGACACCATAAGACTTATAACAACATCATATGGTGTCATAAGGTGTCATATGGTGTCCTAAAGGTTCATGAGGCACCATATGACCCTTTAGGACACCATATTCTCTCTCACATTGTTTCTTTTCCTCAATTACCCTTGATCACCTCTCTCCTCCTATGGGTTTATAGATACTTCCCTCTCTCCCTCTACCCACCCCCTAATTACTCTCTATGTCTCTCTTCACTTCTGTCCCCATCTCTCATCTCTCTTTGTTGATACTTTCCCCTCTCCCCCTCTCCTCCTACCCCCTAATAATCTCAAACTATCCCTCTCATTCTCTCTTCACCCCAATCACCCCCTCTCTCTCTCCGCCTTCCACCTAATTACCTATAGCTCTCTCTCTCTCTCACACACACTCTCTCTTCCCCCCAATTAATCTCTCCTTCTCACCTCTCTCCCCCTCTCCTTTTTTTGATACTTCCCTATGCCTCTCCTTATCCCCTCTGAATTTTGTTGCTAGAGATGAGAATGAAATGCAGAGAGACTAGTCTAGATCTTAGGGAAGCGAGAGTGACATAGAGGAGGAAATTATGAAGAGGTAGAAATATAAGCACCTTTTAGAGCTTGAGAGATTTAATGAGGTATTCATTGATAGTTAGAGATATAGGTCTAGAGAGAGATGTATAAATATGGACAAAAGAGAGGGAGGAAGAAACAAATAGGCGGTGTGACAAGTTTAGGAGAGAGACATGGAGAAAGGAACAAACATAGATAACATGGTTTATCAAAATTTATCGAACTCAATAAAATTCATAAATTTTCTATTATTAATTAATTACTTATTTAGTTTATTTTGAGATGATTGTTACAAAAATTCATGCAATAGGGAAATCATATGAAAAAGTCATGAGTTTTTTATGTTTTAAAAATGAAGGATGAATTTAAATGAATTATAATTATTTTGTAAAACAAATAATTGAAAATATACCTATTCCATATCATATATCTCTTAATTACCTTTCCAATGCCTATAAAAAATCAAAATTTCGATATAAAACGCAAAAGTTATGCCCAATTTACTAAAATATTTTTTTTATTTTTTCAAAAATCGGATATCCGATTTTATCCAATAAAATCTGATATCCGATTTTATCCAATATCCGATTTTATCCAATAAAATCTGATATCCGATTTTAAAACATAGATTTTTCCCTCCATATTTTGGTTTGGGTTCGCTTTGGGATTTGGCTTGGAAGTGACAAGCCTGGAAAGTCAACTGAAAAAACGTGTTTTTCAGTATTCCTTGATTTTCCAAACTTTACACTGGTGGCTGATGACTTTTTTTATAGCCAAAATTGATAAAACGAAAAGAGTTTTTTAAGGATGTTCTCAGCTTTCCAACAATATAAGGCTTTTCTTATTTCGACTTTAATAAATAATTATTATTTATTTTCTAATTGAATTCTGATAATAGTCCTGATTGATATACTGATTGAAAAATACTCATAACTTTCAAACCGCATAACATTTTTTA
Source organism: Cryptomeria japonica (assembly GCF_030272615.1). Lineage (NCBI taxonomy): Eukaryota > Viridiplantae > Streptophyta > Pinopsida > Cupressales > Cupressaceae > Cryptomeria > Cryptomeria japonica. The sequence continues at coordinate 661,028,203 of NC_081405.1, read as the reverse complement.
AATCTGAAACATGCGTCACATCCTATGTTTCATCTACTATAGGGAAAAATTAAAAAAAATTGAATTTCATAAGGTTTTGACCAAGTTAAGGTGGTCAGACGTAGGAGTTTTTGAATTTCTTTAAAGCTGTAGTAAAAAAATCATAAATAATTATTTACTTTATAAAAAATTATAAAAAAATATGTGTCACATCTGGACATGAGTCTAATACTTATATTATAAATCTTATAAAAAAATATTATGATTTGATTGTGATTAGGGTGGTCAGACATACACCTACTTCTTATCTTTTTCCTGAAATTTTTGTACCACTGCATTGAAATTTGAAATTTTCATCAAATAGAATTTGTTTTTTTCAAAAAACAAATAGTAGCTTAGAAACTACATTCAATTTTCTATAGATTTTCTTCTTACATATTTTAAAAATAATGTTCATAACTTATTCAATTTTTCATGTCAAGTTGCAAAACTCTGATTTTTTGAAATTTCATTGCCACTTAAGGGCCTGTTTTGGCACACCATGATCCTGCACATACCCATATATATATATATATTTAATAATTTAATTTAAAAATCAAATTTAATAAGTTGCACAGAAATCCAAAATTTCCATATTTCGGTTTGCACGAAATATAACTGGGAAGTAGCGAAATCAATTAAAAACCCTGCTCCCTGCACGGTAACATGTGCTACCGCAAGTAGCAGGTGCTACTGTAGGTAGTAGATGCTACCGCCGGTAGCATACTACCATTGGTAGTACTTCTACCGTACGGTAGTCGTACTACCATCAGTAGTGGCTACCAATTGTTATTTTTTTTTAATTTTTAATTTATTTTTTTTAAATACAATAACCCAAAAAACTAGTAAATTGATTTTCAACCAAAATTTATTTCCAATCCAATTTATTTACAGGGAAATTAATTAATACATAATTTCTTCAAAATAATATAATAAAATAATTTCCCTCAACTTTTAATAACACAATAAATTTAATTAATGATTAAATTTATTTCTATAATAACTAAATAATTTCACAAAGAAACATAATTATTTAAAAGGACCGCCATAGCCAAATATCGAAACAAAAATCAAACAAGAGGAAACATTTTCTCTGGTAAATCCTATTCCTCCCAAATCTTGCAATTTTCATGCACAATAAAAATCTTGACAAAATTTGCCATAATAACTTTTCCCAATCTTCTCAAAATTTTAATCTAAAAACACCCAAAAAATAACTTCTTTCCATAAACCAAAAATTAACTTCAGGAATGGACTTTAGCCAAGAACAAGAAATAAGAAGACATGATTTTAGATTTGACAAACATCTTAACACACACATCATTCAGAAAGAATAAATAAATAAAATATTTTCTTTAAAACAAACAATCAAACGAAGCTGCCCAACTTGGTATAGCTTTCCTGGAAGAAATTTGTAGAAGAGAACCAATCCTTCAATAAGCTTCCAAATAAATTTCTCTTCACCTAAATCCTTGACCCATTCCCCTTTTAAACTAAAATTCTAGGTTGCATATATTTTTCCCAAAACCTTAATATTTAATTTTAGTAATAAAAGCAATTTTATTTTCTTTTCTAATTTTCTAACAAAGGATAAGTTAACATGCAATAATTAAAAAAACATTTTTCTTTCTTTTCTTTTCTCATGCAAATTAATTAATTTTCTAAATAAAGAACTTAAAGAAATACTATAATTCTAATTAATTCTTTTATTCTTTTATTTATTTTAAATTCTAGGAAACAATAAATAAAATTAATCTAATTTATTTTCACTAAAATCTAAATAAAATATATTTCTAATATCATGCAGCTTGCAACTTAATTTAATAACTTCTTTTAATTAATTAATTTTATAATCTCAATGCATAAAATATATAATTCAAAAATACCAACTATGAGATAACTCCATAAATTTAATTAATTAATTAAATCCACTAAAACACACAAACTAACCAAACCCCAAGCAAAGACTCAAAAAAAGTAAAATGACAATACACGAAGGCCGAACAAACTAACTGGATGACCAACTGACGACACTCACAAGAGTGTAACTGAGTAAAATAGGGTCAACTACTACCTCCTCCACTTCCATCGAACAATATAAGGCATGCTCAGACCTATGAAGCAAGGTGGAGATGATACCCCGTACCTACTTGGTACTAGTACTTGCAATATCCCGCATCACCGAACCACACATGCATATATACAATATAGAAAACACGACATGCACACCGATGAAGGAGAATCGCGATGTTCCCTATCTCACCAGAGTGAGTGAAGGAAAATCATCCCCTTGCATCCAATACACTCGCAGACACACAACACATAATTTCACATTGCATTGATAAAGTAAAGTGTTAGTACATAGCAATAATCCATAAAATGTCATAAATCATAAGTACTAAAATACTACAAATAAATTATGCATCTCATATCCAGATAAAGCATGAAATAATGCCATATAAATCTAAATAACACATCATGGTAATGTATCCACTGAAAACAAACAATAATAAAATATGAGTCTAATGAGTTCAAACGAGTAGGGGTACTGCATTGCCTACCTCAGGTCTTGACTTAACAGAGGACTCCCTTGGGCGAAGCACAACAACGTTAGGTAACTCTTCATTGTTTGGCACTACTTCAATACCTTCCTCCTCCAAGTAATTGGCGAACTATCTCTTGCACGTCGGGCGTTTAACATGCAGGATCCACATCAGAAAATGGAAATTACGTTGCCTTATTGGTTTATAAGCAGCAAAAGCATCCTCATCATCAATTTCCATAATTAGAAATCTTGGCACCGGTTTGTTCTTCCACATAAATCTGTCATAGTGCTTCGGCTTCAGAATAGTTAGGTCATCAGACACATTGATGACCACCCTATCCAACTCAACCAACAGATTCTTCTTAAAAACACTTCGACACAATTTTTTAACTACCTCTCTGTCTTTCTCAAAGAGCATAGCCACAACTAAGAACATGGCAGCTATGTCTAAGTTTTCCCTAGTTCCGTTTTCATTATTTATATACTCCTCCCCTAAAATTTTCCTGACCGCTCTAATAACTAAGCCATGAGGAAAGACTAGGATGCCTCTTAACCTATCCTCTTTGATTTCTCCTGTAAAGGCCATCTGTCTCTTTAGACTGAACAATCTCAGCGGTGTGTCCATACTTCTAACTTACTTAGACTCAAAATTTCAATTCAATTTTATCTTACAACGGATTAAACCGTCATCTTCTAAATAAATAAATTCTATGTGAAAGGAAATCACTGCCTTAGCTAGCATGTGATTTAAAATTGCCATAATTAATAGTACCTCTTTACTTAAAACTTGCGAGGAAATTGTCCCAAAGTGTCAGAAAAAAGAATGTAAGACGAGGATGCTTGGTTTACGATGAAGATCAATCTCCGAGATCGAGTTATTTAATACCGACGATTACACTTGCTTCCACCTCAACTCTATGTAATCATTATTATTCTAAGAGTATGCACACGTATCAAAGATTATGTGTAATCACTAGAAATTAAGCTCATGGATTAACTACACTAGTTGTGAGCAAATAAACCCAGCTAGGATAGAGCCTTCGGCCTTGAGATTAGGAAATTCTAAATGAATTTAGGCAATCGAAGCCTTGTCGATTTAAAAAAGGTTTAATCCTCTTCAAAAGTCCTGAAGGCTCCTAGGCTAGCCTTATAACAATTACTAATGCTTCTTTATATTTAAATATATATGAGTATATGGAGCTAGATATAAATATATATGTCTGAATCTATATATATAAATATATCTAAGGAAAGGTATATATATATATATGTTTGTGAGTATCTCTCTCTCTCTCTCTCTCTCTCTCTCTCTCTCTCTCTCTATATATATATATATATATATATATATATATATATAAAAGTAAAAAAAAAAAGGGAGAAAATGTAAAAATATAACTAAAATATACCATAATATATATATGTATACATATATATGTATATATATGTATATATATATATGTATACATATATATGTATATATACATATGTATACATACATATGTATTTATATACATATATATGTATGTATATATGTATATGTATATACATACATATATATGTATATACATACATGTATATATATATGTATCTATGCATATGTATATATACATATATGTATATGTATGTGTGTATATGTATATACATACATATATATGTATATGTATACATACATATACATATACATGTATATATATGTATATTTATATGTATATATATGTATATGTATATATATATATATATACACACACATATACATATATATACATATACATATACATATACATATACATATACATATGTATACACATATATAAATATGTATATGTATACACATATATAAATATGTATATCTATACATATACATATACATATACATACATATATGTAGATATGTATACACATATATAAATATGTATATACAAATACATATATGTGTGTGTGTGTGTATATATATGTACGTATGTACGTATGTATGTATGTATGTATGTACACACACACACACTACTACTACCACCATGGGATCGTGGGAAAATGTTCCATAGTAGTGATGGAGGGGAGGAGTCAACTCGGGGAGAGACGCAGGCCCCCCAACAATATATGTATATATGTATACATATATATATATATATATGTATATGTATATATGTATACATATATATATGTATATGTATATGTATATGTATATGTATATGTATATATGTATACATATATACATATACATAATTGTATATGTATACATATATACAAATACATATATGTATATTGTATATGTATATGTATACATATATATGTATATATGTATATACATGTATATGTATATATATGTGTGTGTGTGTATGTATATGTATATGTATATGTATATGTATATGTATATGTATATGTATATACATATACATATACATATACATATACATATATATGAATATATACATGACTATATATATATAAATATATATATCAATATAAATATATAAAGAATCTATAACTGAACACACATATATAAATAGCTATATATAAGTTCATAAATATAAATGTATAAATATATGAGTATTTATATATATTTATCTTTATATATATATGTATCTATATAGATATATTTATATAAGTGTTTGTAGAGGTGTATATATATATATATATATATATATATATATATATATATATATATATATATATATATATATACTATTTTAACCTACACCTACTTTTTCTTCCCAAATACCATCAGCTCCTTGATTAGCTAAGGAGTCTGCTACCATATTACCTTCCCTATAGATGTGGTTGATCGTAGTGTGCTTAAATGTTTTTAGCAGTTTTGTGGCTCTAGACACCAAATTGTTTAATTTCCAATTTGAAGTCTTACCTATCTTGATTGCATTAATGGTTATAGCTAAGTCTCCTTCTATCTCCAATCTTTTGATGCCTAAGTCTTTACAAAAGAGGAGACCTATGATGAGTGATTCTAGCTCTGCCTCATTATTTGTGGCTAAACTTATAGGTTTTGAAATCGTTGCTACAGTTGAGTTGTCCCATAAATGAACCACCCCCCAATTCCTACGATACTAGGGTTGCCTCTAGAAGCCCCATCAAAATTGAGTTTGAACTAACCTTTGCTTGGAGGGGACCATTTGCATTCTTTCCTTAGAGATGCTGATCTGATAGCCCCGAGGCCATAGAAGGGGGGAATAATGAGTCCAGACCAATTTTTCCTAACTTATTTATTCCTAATAGTAAAAGATAGGTTACTGTTATGACCATTATTTAATATGCCATTATCTACTTCTATGATACAGGCTTCAATTTTGTTCCAGAGTCGATCAGGGGACATAGCCTTATCTTTGAAAATCCTTCTATTCCTTTCCTTCCATATTTCTCATAAGAGGATCGAAGGAGAAATAATCCATAACAGTCCATAGAGACCAGACTTCAAATGGATTGGCCAACTTAAAAGGATTTCTAACGGATGATTGGGAAGGGCTGTAGCCCAATTTAATCTATAAATTAAATGCATCCAACATCTATTAGCATAATTGCATCTAAGAAGTAGACAATCTACGATGTATTTATTACTGAGGCAAAGGGGGTATCTACTAGGACCGACATAGCCCAACTTCTTAAACCAATACGAGGTTAGAATCCTTTTCTGCATTTCTGTCCATAAGAAAAGGCCTGCCTTCGGGAGACATATATTGTCCCAACATAACGATGTAGGTAGCTCTCTTTTGGAAGGGAAGAGTTTATTGCAAAGGGAGTTATATCCATTCTTGACCTTGTAGTCTCCAGTAGAAGAAGTAGACCACATAAGAGAATCATCTTTATTAGTAATCGTAATTTTCCTTTGTGCAAGGACTTCTGCAAGATTTTAACCATCCTCAGTAGATAAACCCAAATCAATAGATGACTTCCATATCCACCGTAGAGCTGGGTCTACTAGGTGTCTGATGATATAATCAGCCACAGTGTTACCGATTCTTTCTTCCAAGCTATTTTTTAAGTTTTGATCATTGAGAATTGCATGGACTGGTGGATACCCACCCCATGAGTCTTCCCAGAATAATGCTTTATCCCCTACTCCTATATTCCAAGAGAGTTCATGAATGAGTACCTCCCTGCAATTGATTAAGAAACTCCAGATTCTGGAGCCATGAGGAGGGTTAAGAATTCTAAAGATACTAGTGGGGTTTTGAAGGTCTAATTATTTACTAGCCAAGACTTTCACCCATCTTTTATGTGGTTCCTGATAAATTTTCCATACTAACTTGGCCCCTAGAGCCTTATTTTGTAACTCCTGGTCTCTAAGTCCTAGTCCACCTCTGTCTTTCGGTCTACAGATCTTCTCTCAGGCTATTAGTGCAAATTTCTTCTTGTCTGCCAATCGTTGCCAAAAAAAAGTTTTGAGCTTTTGGTCCAATTTCCTTTTCACTCCTTTTGACAATAGAAGACAGGTCATTTGGTATTGGGGAAGGGTAGAGAGTACAAAATGAAGCATAATTACTCTACCAGCTACTGATAGCCATTTTCCCTTCCAGTTTTGGATTTTTTGGTCAAGCCTGGTTAGAAAATACCCCCAAATATTAGATGACCTTTTCCCTTTATCTAGTGGAAGGCCTAGGTATTTACAAGGGAGAGTTCCTAATTGAAAGCCTAGAATGCTAGCAATAGTTTTACTTAGCTTCTCTTCTATTTTGAAAAAGAACAAGTTTGATTTTTCCTTATTGACCACTTGTCCCGAATCTCTAGAGAACCAGTCTAGGATAACTTTAAAATTTCTAGCTTCTATCAGACTGCTTTCCCCAAACAGTAAGGCGTCGTCGACAAATTGTTGATGTGTGATAGGGGGAATACTGCTAGAGATTTTAATTTCAGCAATATCACTCAAATCTTGAGATTTTTGAATGGTCCTACCTAAGGCTTCTGCCATTATGATGAAAACGAAGGGTGATAATGGGTCACCTTGTCTCAAACCTAGTGAAATTTCAAAGAAGCCATCTGGCATTCCATTGACTAGGACAAAGATTTTGGGACTTGAAATGCATTAAAAGATTGAGTTAATCCAAGCTCTGCTAAAACCGAAAGCTTCTAAACATTTGCAAAGAAATCTCCAATTAACCATATCATATGCCTTCCTTATATCTAGTTTAATGAACATGCTAGCTTGATGATTGTCTTGAATAGAGTGTATTGTCTCTTGTGCTATAATGACTCCATCAATGATGGACCTACCAAGAACAAATCCTGACTGTTCTTCCAAAATGATGCTTGAAAGCAACAGTTTAAGTTGATTGACTAGGGCTTTTGATAAAATATTGTAGATAGTATTACAGAGTGAAATAGGTCTAAGATAGTTCATACTATCCACATTCTCTTTTTTAGGAATGAGGTCTAAGAAAGTGTGATTTATTTCCTTAAGAAATCTACCCGACCGTCTTGCTCCTTCCAAGGCATCTACCAAATCATCACCTAAAATATGCCAACATTTCTGGAAGAAACATGCAGGAAATCCATCTGGTCCTGGGGCCTTATCCGGATGAAGCTGGAATATAGCCTCTTCTATCTCCTTTTTGGTAAAGTTCCGATTTAGGAGTGAATTTTGACTATCATCAATAATTTTGGGGATGTTGTTAATCAAACTGGATTGAGCTGCCAAATCAGAGATACGTTCTTTTCTTAGTTGTGGAAGAAATACAACGCTTCTGATGTTATACTTTCAGGATTGTCTAGCATAACCCCTACCTCGCTTCTAATATGGGTTAATTTATTGATTCTATTTCTAGTTTTTGCTGTAGCATGGAAAAATTTAGTATTATGGTCTCCTTCTGATATCCAAGTCGCCCTAGATTTCTGTCTCCAAAAACATTCATCCTTTGATAGAATTTATTCATGTTTATGGAGAAGCTCTTTTTCTAACAGGAAGCTATTTTGATCCATACCTTCCCTAATTAATTTTTCATTAAGTTGAGCTAAGGTAACTTCTATATCCCTCTTAGAAACAAAGATATCTCCAGACCAATCCTTGTTCCATTGGATAAGTTTACTCTTAATATGTTTAATTTTTGTGACAAAATGATATAATTTTGACCCCAAAATTTCTACTTCTTTCCACCATTTTTTGATATTTTCTAAGAAAGATTCATTCTTTATCCATATTTTCTCAAACTTGAAGGGGCTCTTCTTAGGTTTAACCTCCTCCTCAATGATTAATTGGACTCGAAAGTGGTCAGAACCTGAAATGGGAAGAATGGAAGCCTTGAAAATATAGTTGAAGGCTAGGATGTCTCCACTAAATAGAAACCTATCTAGCCTTTCCACAATATTACTAAATCCTTGCCTTCTGTTATTCCAAGTGAAGGTGCCATTATCGGTTTTTATATCTATCATGTGAGTATTAATCCAGTCTCTGAAATCTATTAGAGCTTGGGGTTCTCTTCTTAGACCACCCGCCTTCTCAGAGAGATCAGAGATAGCATTGAAGTCCCCTCCTAAAAAATAGTTCCACTCTGAATGGGAAGTTAGCACCAATCCTACTTCTTGCCACACCGTTGCCTTCTCATGTGTCAATATGAGACCATACAGATTAAAAAGAACAAAGTTTAAGTTACAACTTAGATGCTTGACATAAATAACCATCCAATACTTGTTATTGGCTATCATATTAATTACAACCCACCTAGGATCCCATTTTAACTCCCAAGCCCCCTGAGGCACCTACCGCAGGTATTGCTTCCCATTCTAAATGACCTAGTTTCTTTTTGAAGACTCCAATCTCAGATTGATTGAGTTTTGTTTCTTAGTTTAATGTTAGGTCTATACCTTGTTCAAAATTAAGTTGAAGTTAATACTTAAGTAATGGGCATAAAGCTATTGATTGTATATATAATTTGTTGAAAGAGAACTAGGTTGGTTTGACAGTAATGTAAAGTTATACCTCCATTGGCAGATAGTTTGCCTTTTGTGTATTTCCAACTTGAAGACACGGAAAGTGGGTATGCTGAATTTTAAAGTAATACATTTCTGGGAAATACTCAATTATTGATTTCATGGTTAATTTCTCATCCACTGGGAACCTTTTCAAACCAAAATAATTTAAAATGCAGTCAGTTTTTGTTTGGAAAACATATAATTTCAAAGAAAATAACATACATTCTTTGCATTGAAAATAATTGTTCTTATATTCTTTGCATGTAGAACATTGATTGTAACAGGAATATTATTTCTTATGTGACTAATCCCTTCCACATGGAGCTGTACAGATCATTATGTTTAGTCTAAGTTACTGCATTACACTTAGTCAACAATCTAAGTTACCGTAATACAGTCTAAGTTACTGTACTACACTTAGTTGATGTTATTGTTGTTGTGGACTCTTTTGCCTCTTTGGATTCTACATTTGTTGCTTCTACTCCACAAATCCACTCTACTCCTGGCGATTATGCTCTTGTTGCTGTTATGTAGCAACAGTGTGCTATTGTTTTGGAGTAATAGTTTGGCAGTATCTTGGCCATGGGGTCCTCCTTGCCTGATTTTTCTTTGAATGTTCCTAATGGCAGTGTGGCTTAGATGGTTGTTTGTCGCAGGTGGAAGGGGAAATCTGGCCCCCTTTCCCAACCCCTCTTTTGTCAAGTTTTGGGCATTTCTTTCCACTCTTGAGTTGGGTTTTGGGTTGCTACAGGTTTGACAGGTTTGTTTGGCTTGTTTGGCTTTGTTTGTTTCGGGTTTGTACCCCTACTTGATCTGATTACGGCCTTTTGACTGTTGTTTGCTTTTTGATAGCTTTTTGACTATGTAAAGAATCAACACCCTAATTAACGTTATTTTTTAATAAAAACAATAGTTAAAAATATTGTGCCTTGAATGGTATCTCTATCTACAATGCATAAAAATCCAACCTAATAATTGTTTTTGCAAGTCTACAACATTTCTCAGACCAGTTCAAGTTGTTTTAGGCTCAGCTAAATGCGTAACGTAAGGGATAAATGAAGTGTCAAAAGACAATTTCAGAGTTTGAGATAGTATTTTCAGAGTTCAAGATAAGATGTTATGGTAGCTACAATAAAAAATAACGCATCCAAAAAATTGCTTGCAAATACCCCTCTGTGAAAAGATTTTCTTATGAATGGTCCTTCCTTAAATATTTGATAAACTTTAGTTTTATCAAATTGTCTTAGACTATTTTTTTTTTTTTGGTTAGTTATTGTATTGGGCTATGATATCTTCATATGATTGTATTATAGTTAAACAATATAATGCATACATCATGAAATTTTTGGCCAATAGCATATATTTTATGAATGCATCCATTATATTCCAATTTTCACATTCTTATCTAAGAACTGAATGTCAATTTCATCTTTGTCATTGTCTTATTCAAATTTCAGAATACATCAAATGCCAAAATACAATTCGAATTGATCAATGCTCCTCTCAAATTTTATAAAAACAAAATAAAACTGATTAATTGACATAATTAAACAAATTATAAAAACTTAATTATCCAAAAAAAACATTTTATATTAAATATCCAACAAAATTGTAACAGTGCATAAACGTTTCTATCTGTACCAGGCTCTTGTCTTTTTCTCTTCCATAATACTGGAAACATTAATAAAAAATGAATTAAGGAAATATTAATCTTATTATGTCTGAAATACAATGAATTGATTGGCCCATCAAAGGCTGTAGGGAACATACTCCAACGGGGTTTCCCTCTGAGATGAGAGAGAAGTATCAGCAATGGCTTTACTTACACAATGCACACTCACAGATCTCAGAATAGATGATATGGCCTATTTCAAAGCAAATCTTGATGGTTTTTAAAATCTTTATTTGATGATGGTTATTTCACTGATGAGAAGACAATGGCCGAGTAAATTGAGAGCTGCATACCACATCAGTTCCGCCTCCACACAAACAGAAAGAAAAAGAAAAAATGCTCTTTACAACATATTCTTCCGAACATCAAGATATATTCAAATTGAATTGGAAGATGGCATATCAGATTTTATAGATTTCTTTAAAAAAAAAATAAAAATATACAAGATAACTTTTAAAAGACAATTAGATATGTTAGAATGTTACCTCCTAGTATTGATGGTTGGAAGGAATCAATCAATAGTATGGTGGAGGTGGAGATGGAGATGGTGGTGGTGGGGATTTATAGTAATACGGTGGAGGAGTTGGAGATGGTGGAGGGGGAGATTTATAATAATATGAGGAGATGGAGATGGAGATGGAGATGGAGATGGAGATTGAGGTGGAGGTGGAGGGGATTTATAATAGTATGGTGGTGGAGGAGGAGGTGAGGGAGATGGTGGGGGTGGGGAATTATAATAATAGGAGGTGGAGGTGAGGGAGATGGTGGAGGTGGGGACTTGTAGTAGTGGTGGAGGAGGAGGTGAGGGAGATGGTGGGGGTGGGGAATTATAATAATATGGAGGTGGAGGTGAGGGAGATGGTGGAGGTGGGGACTTGTAGTAGTATGGAGGAGGGGGAGATGGAGATGGTGGTGGTGGAGATTTATAGTAGTATGGTGGAGGAGGAGATGGAGAAGGTGGTGAGGGGGACTTGTAGTAGTATGGGGGCGGTGAAGAGGGGGATGGTGGTGGTGGAGACTTGTAGTAGTATGGAGGAGGAGGAGATGGAGATGGTGGTGGTGGAGATTTATAGTAGTATGGAAGAGGAGGAGATGGAGAAGGTGGTGGAGGAGATTTATAGTAATATGGGGGCGGTGGAGAGAGAGGTAGGGGCGGTGGAGACTTGTAGTAGTATGGAGAAGGAGGAGATGGGGAAGGTGGTGGTGGGGATTTATAATAATATGGTGGAGGAGGTGAAGGTGATGGTGGAGGTGGAGAATTGTAGTAGTATGGAGGAGGAGGAGAGAGAGATGAAAGTGGAGGTGACTGATAATAATAATATGGAAGAGGAGGAGATGGAGATGGAGGTGGAGGTGAGTTATAATAATATGGAAGAGGAGAAGGGGATGGTGGTGGTGGAGATTTATAATAATAATATGGAGGTGGAGGAGATGAATATTACTCGTATTCAGCTGAAGCCAAGACCGCCATAGAGAAAAACAAAACAATAAAAAACGCCATAGTATCCAATAGCTCTGCCCTTTCCACCACCATTGTTGTTCCTGCTGCAATGGGTTGAAGTGAGTGATTTTATATGTAGTGATGTATTAAAAAAGGACTTATTTGTCCGCGTGAACGTCCCAATCAAGTGAAAGGCGTCCAAACGGTCTGTCGTTTTGAACAATTCTTAATTGATCAGACGTCTGCCTTTTGGAAGAATTCTCTGAAATTGAGTGGTACAGTTGGGAATGCGCCAAACGTCGAGTCTGTCGTAAGAGATGAGGTATGATTAAGAGTTGAAGGCGTCAAGAATGAGCTATTTACATTGACTTAGTACATTGATCTTTAGTTTAAGATGGAGCAGAACATGATCATCTATATAGAAATTGATAGAAGTGACCAAATCCAATCTCCTAATTTACACTACCAAGTAGACAAACCTGCTGATCTGAGTTTGTAGATAAATTTGTTCGGTTTATGCCATGACACCGTACAGTTAAGTTTAGAAGAATCCATACCCACTAGTCATACTTCTGCAAAAACTGCACAATGCCCAACAGGAGGGAAGTATTTGAGGAATAATTGTTTTCACAATGAGATGTCGAATTGATAGATTTTTTGAATTAAATAGTCGTAGAGTCTAAATTTTATTATGTGTTCAAAATTTATTTGCCCTTGCAAAAGGAAATTAGGATATATCAATTGAGTGCATTAGAATTAGTATTTTTTTCTTTTTTAGTTACTTTAGTAAATATGATTCAATCCTTTTTAATTGTGAAATGTGACCCTTCAACAAACAATTGATCTATTATAATTGTTTAAAGTCTTTGAAAATGTTTGCTTTCATTTTTTACCTTGTGTGCAAACTTAGTAGGCAAAGTGGGCTTGACATTGTGGGTTCTTAAGTGTGCTTGAGTTGGAGTAGTATTGAGATGGGTGACCTCCTAGGAAGATTGAATGTTTCATCCATGTGAGCATCACCTAGATGCAATAAGTGTCAAGCGGACTCTTCATTATCATGAGAGATGGGTTTGTGTGAGCCACTACTCACAAAATACGAGTCGATGAGTTTGACCTAAAATCTATGGAATGAAGTCTTGATATAGACATCTTAATTTGACACACTATTAAAACACCTCCTACTTATCACTTGGTACTGTAGACAAAAGTTTACATGCAATAGGAATAGAATCTCCTTCGTTTCAAATCCCATAAGAATTATGTGTCAATTAATTTAAACAAGACAACAAATAGCCATATATTATGATCTAGTATATTGATATAGTATTGATGTCATTAGATAATTCTTTTAAGATCCATTGGTGTATGCAATATTGTTCATTCCATGAATTATTTAGTTGTTCTAAATGGATTTTTTTTTTATATACAACACTAGCATAAAATTAAAACATCTTACGCTTCATGTTAGCTCAAAACAACTTAACAAACGGAAAATGATGCAGGAGCACCAGAGTAGTTCAAACCGGTTAGAGAAGTTAATGCTTGGAGATCGTGACATTTCTTCATGTTTGAGAATCTAGCATTGTGGATTTGGATTTATTACCTTGAGTTTGTTGTCTTTATCATATTCGAGATTCATGGCATTTCGATTTGCTTCTGGTGAGATATCAATTCCGGTATTGGCCTGGTGTTGAGGTTTTTTTACCAGTTAGTCTTGCAGTGTGTGGAGCGAAATTGAATTGGGTTGTTGTTGACCTCCGTGACTTGTGGATCGTTGAGTTGTGTTTCTTGTGCCTTTTCCGATGTTCCCAGAAGACTGCGTGATTTTTTATGCATTTTGGTGACGTTCTTAGTGATTTGAACTGACATATTATTGTTTACACATTTCATTATGAACCGGTTGGTCTTAGGCCGACTTGATCGAGTTATTATTATTTGTGGATGATATAAAGAGAAGTTTTGTGAATCATTTTAAGGGTAGGAGATAGAAGACAAAAGCTATAGAAATAAGAGAACGAGCAAAGATGTTGACACCAACGAGATCCTAGTCCGATAGGACTGAAGCTAGAAGGGCTGAGGTTCGGAACAGGGTTGAACCGGTTGACTGTTTTCAGAGGCCGAATTGATGTGTAGATGATCTGTGGATCTTATATTGGTGTTGTAAGCATTGTTTGTAATCCTGGGCTATGGTCTAGCATGTGGCATATGTAATTCATTACACTGTTATAAGAATTGTTCATATTGTTTACCAGTTTCGTATTCTCTGGTGTTACTAGTTTCTCTTTCTTCTTTATCTGTGTTGTGTTACCAGTTACCGAAATATCTTGCATGGTGTTTGTGTTTAGGCTGTAAGGAGGGGATGTCCTTCATTGAATCTCCCTACCTTGACTGCATCAGAAAATAACAACTCCAAAATTTGAATATGATATTTGTAAGAGATAGTCTCATTTTATAATTATGCATCTAACTAGGGTGATTTGCATAACTATGGATCTAATCCTACATGAGAATTGGATACAATAGAGGATTAATTATAGACCCTAGGAATGAGTGCAAACGAGATTACTCTAGGATCAACTTCTTTCAAATTCCATGCAAAATATATTTTTTCGCATACTATTAATTACATTAGCGAAAATGGGTCAAATTGAGTCAAAAAAAGGGAAAAGTGAAGGGTATGCAATTTTAAGCCCCAATTCTTTAACTAGAATGTGAGATACCATGAAGATGCATAGCAAACTGAAATCAAATAGCAACCATGTATTGAGGTACTCATAAAAGAATATTATTATTGTTATAGGTATTGCTTTGATTCACACTCCCTTAAATTTAAAACTTTATTTAAATATATGAAATCAAATAAAAATATTTGATGTGTAGCATCTATTAGTCACTTTAACAATAATCATAAAATTAAGCATAAACATAACTACAAACAATTTTTTAAATTAAAACATAGGATAATGATTGCCTAGTAAAAATTAACAATGATAGTACTTAAGGCCATATATATGATACCACCAAGGAAAAAATAGGATAGTGCGCCTAATGAAAATTGATGTGAGATTGCATAAGAAACTAAAATGGTATTGTGCTCTACAACCAAAATTATACTATATGTCACAACCATTTTTTTTTATAATTAAACTACTGGATAGGGCTAGTCCCCTTCAGTGATTTAAAACAAAAAATACATCACTAATAAATCCTCATCTAGCATCATCCTTATACATAACTAAAAGAGCCCATAGGCCCATTGAATTTATGAGTTTCAAACATTGGATTTACAAAATTCCCTGTAGGCCCATTATATATGTTGGTTCCCCAGATTGCACATGTTGGGGGTTTTACACTGCCGCAAGGGCATGAACCAAGTTGATCCCTTGAATCATGCATGGAGAGGCCAAATCCAGACTATTTTAGAGATACTCGGGGACTTGGACCAACATATGACAAGGACTATGCTAACCCTTCTTCACTTCAGGCTCTGCAAAACCCGAGAGGGTGATCCCTTAATGCTCTTGCAATCTCCACACCACACTTGTAGACGACATTAAAATAAAGCAGAAGGTCTCACTCCTAAAAGGGGCTCAACAAAGAGGGAGAATGCTACATAGTGACTAGCTCTTAGTGATCCTCGACCTACTTTGGAGTGTGAGACAACTTTTGACAAGTAGTGACATATGTATAAATGAAAAGATATTCTGATATTATCGATTACAACAAGCTGTCAATGAGATATGAGGAGAAATTTTACTGGAAATGACTAAATCCATGACTAGTGTCTTATCCATTGGGAAACTGAAATTGTAAAACATAAGATAAAATATAACAGAACAAAATATTAATCTAATAGCTGGAGATCTTAAGATAACACTACCTTACAATACATCTCATCTATTTGTCCCAACCCAAAATACTTACCAGAATCCATGTATAAGCCCCATCAGTCTACAGATCCTATCCTAGCAATTTAACCGACCCCTTAGATCACAGGATAAGATAGAAAATGCATACTGAATGCAACAAACGAGAAAAAACCTTGATCTTACTCATTCAAAACATAACAGAGTTACACAATGGAGAAAATGAATTTTGAACTATGCTTGAATTAATAAGCTATTTTGTGTTACAAATTAACATACATATAATTCCTTCAAGAACCTCTAACAAAATAAGACACAAGACCCATTTCATTTGCTCCACAAATTCCTATTACAACCTACTCATTTCACCTAGACTTACTATACATGACCAAGGGTTTGGATCCAAACTTGTGGACCAAATTTCTCAACCCCCAAGACTTATAACCAAGTTTCTCGACCTTTGTCTCATGGCCCTGAATCCTCTTTTATAGAAACAAGGGAGAAAACAAGCCTCAGGCCAGAGGAGACATCCGTCACAATCTAATAAGACCGCTTGTAACTTTGTTACAAAAATACTCCTCACATTCTCCCAAAAGACTATCCATGATGCCATTCATGATGAAGTAGGACCAAAATTCTTAACTACATTTTAGTAGAAACAAAATTTCTTGAGCCATGCCACCATCACCCCTAATGCTTCCAGATGGACCATGAGATGAACCTTGATGCTCTACAGAGTACTTCCCTTCTTGAAGAGGGTTTAGATCCCAAGAAGAAGTAAGATCGCCCCTCCACTAAAAGAGGAGCTCAAGCCTTTATGCCCAAGATTAGAGAAAGTGGAAAGAGGAACATAATAGGAGAAAAAGGGGTCACAGCTTGCATGTCATTGCAGAAATGACTGGTTGCCACCTCCTCCCCAAGTTTGTTTCACTCTCGCTCCTCTGTGAGGTCCTTCCTAGAAACCCCTATCAACAAGTGATAGAAGAGAGGCAAATGATACGTCATGTAGGGCTTGTTTTGATAAGAAACGGATTTCAAGCCTCCATCGACTATCCTCCCCACTTTCAAGACTCCATCGACTATAAGCATACTCACTCCCAAAGGAATTCCATCTGATATCACAAAGATCAATGTAACTCCTAGCACGATACTGCTAAAAAATCATTCTCATCATTTCAAAAACTTCTGAGAAGATAATGATTTTTTTGTTCTTCCTACCAACTGAAGACACCACCTAGCTGTATTTATAACAAAAATACCCTTCTTGGAAAGCTCATGCATGGGAAAAATCATCATTTCAATGCTTTTCTACTCATCCTGCCAGCAAATGGATTCAAGAAATCATATGCATCAAATCAAAAACACCGTCAGACTCAAACTACCAATTCACTTCCCTTTTGATAAAGTTCACCTGATGTGAATGATTTTGTTCTTGATTTCTTGATTTTTTGACTACAAAATTTCTTCTTTAGAATCCCCCTTTTTTGGATATTGAGTCCTTATCTTTTGAAAGTTTCTCGGCAACAAATTTCTTGATTTTCTGCCTTACTGTGAGAATCTCTAATAGCACACTACCTATGATTTTATTGATAGGTCCTTGATCACTTCGTTTCCAGCTCATAAATCATCCTTATCATCTCATCCCTCTGAAGATCCCAACTTCTCTTTGTGGTGGCAATGAAAACTTGCTAAGATTGTCACCTCTGGAACTGCCAACTTTGTCGACTAATATGACTCGACCCAACAAAACACCTCCTAAATCGACCTTTTGAGAATCAGTTGACATCCATGTGCCTCGACACATCTTTTTTTATTGTATGTCAACAAGCTTATATTCTTCTGCCTTCAATTTTCCCACATGAATAACTGATGCAACCATAACTGGTAAAACCCTCAAAGAGAATCAATCGACTTATGCAGCAAGAGTAACACAATGAAAGAAACAAGAAAACATAGAAAAATTACAAAAACCGATCATATTATTGCCTTAGAACTTTTGGAAACCAACTGGTTATCATCATATAATCATCATAGAACATTTGATAGTTAACCAATTACATGCAGGCTTCAAGCCAGATACAATCCAAACGCGACTCTAAGAATCAACCAGATCACAAAATGTAAATCTCAATCCTCATTCTCAATTCTACTTCCTCTACCCCACAAATGATTACATAATTCCATATTTATACCTATCAGAACATATCTGGGTCGTCCTCATAAGATTACATTTACCAATGCAGGAAAATGAAAATGAAACATGTAACTAGGGCGGCCCTAAGAATGAACCAAATCTTTCCAGAAAATAACAACCAAGAAGTGTGAGGTTCAACAAGAAGGTTGGCCACATGCCAAAGAACATTGGACACGACCCAAAATAGATCCACACGCTAAGAACAACTCTGGTAATGAAGGAAAGTTAACCGGTCAACACAAGAACTGTTCTGGAACCCAGAAAAAATCAATCGAGAGAGATAATTGACCAAAAAATAATCCAAATGGACTGAAAATATGGAATTAAGCACATGAATCATCCTGGAAACCAAAAATAGAATTTGCAAAGAAAAGCAAGAAACTACCGGTACCAACCGATAAGAACATAAAAAACTGCACATTGAACTAAACTGAAAGGAAATATTATTGGTTGATGCAATATTTCTCATCAACCGGGGATGCTCCTGCATCAAACACCCCAGGTAGGAAAAGATGTTCCATGAGAGGCAACTCATGAACATCTAAAAGGATTCGAGATAAAGACCCCATGCTCATTTATGATCCAAACACCTTCCTTATCTGCCAACCTCTTCTTTAGCTCCTCTATCACCTCAACCAGTTTCTCTAACCTCTGACTCTTTTTGTTTCTCTTCCTTTTCTTCAGATCTGCACATTGTCTCTGTTTACTACTTTCTTTCTTCTGCAACTGTGATTTGTTTCTACCACAAGGCTTCATCCGGTTTGTCACCATAAGTTCTCTGTCATCCAGTTCTATTTGTCCATCAGGCTTATTTATCAAATCTTTCTGCAAACTCATGTCACCTTCTGGTATTACCTCTGCAACTAGTTTCTTAGCACAACAACCTTTCTCAGGACTCAGATTCTTCACCTCTTTCTCTTTCTCCTTCAAGTAAATCAATGTGAACTTCTGCCCATCCTTCTCAATATTGACTAGGTTTCTTCTATATTCATAAATATCTCCTCTATCAAACTGCCAAGGTCTTCCTAACAAGACATGACAAGCACTCATAGATACAACATCACACAAAACTTCATTGCTAAAAGGCCCAATATTGAAATTCACCAAACACTGTTCCTTTATCTGTATCTTTTGATCATCTTATAACCAACTCACCTCATAAGGACAAGGATGCTCAAGCCTCTTCAATCCAAGATTCACAAACATCTCCTCAGATACCAAATTGTGAGTACTTCCACTATCCACAATAACCTTGCAACACTTACCACCTGATTTGTACACAGTCCAGAAAAGACTCTTTCTTTGAGTAGATCCGGTATCCTCACCTCTCTGCTCCATCATGACTCTTCTGAACATAAGGGATTCTCTTTGCTTCGGTATACAGTCAGGTCCGGTAACTTCAATTTTTGATTCCTCATTTTCCACACAACTTCTTTCCATTCCCTATTTACATTCATAAAATCAATGTTCAATTTCTCCACACTTGAAACATTTGCTAGGAAATTCTCTACTGGTGCTGCCAGTGGCTTTTCTTTGTATCTTTTATTCTGGTTCTTTAATCCACTTAGGTTTTGATTCTTCCTCAACACTCTGCTTCTCTGTACTCATCTTTCCCTTGAATTTCTCCTTCCCTCTATTTAGTTGTCTTCTTCTCATCTTTTCCTCAGCCTTCAAAGCATACTGGTAAGCTTCCTCAATTGTGGAAACCCCCAACATACTCATCTCATCCTGAATGTTAAATGAAAGTCCATTTATGTACCTCACCACCATTTCTCTATCCATCTCTCTATGTCCATATCTAATCATCACCTTGTAGAATTCCTCAATGTACTCTTTCATAGTCATGTTTCTCCATTTTAGGTTCTGCAACTTCTTAAACAATTTCAACTCATAGTCTCCCAGTATGAACTAGGCCTTCAATCTTGCAACCATCTGTCTCCACCGAGTGATCTTCATTTCACCATTCTCCACTCCGTCTTTATACAATTCCTTCCAACATAAGGGAGCATGCCCTTTCAACTTAGTCTGTGCCAACCGGACTCTCTGTGGGTCCTTGTCATCCTCAAATGAAAGTAGTCCTCCATCTCTCTGATCCAATCAATCAGATCTTCCTGGTTTAGTGTTACATAAAAGTTTGAAACTTCCACTTTATGAACTTTACTCGCTTGCGCCACTACTCTTAGGAATCTTTCCTGTCTTCCATCTTCCAATCCTTCAGCCTCTTCTTCAAGCTCTTCATTGACTTCTTCATATTCATCCTCAGATTCAGGGTTTCTCCACAAACTAGCCAAAGGATTCTGGATTTCATTCTCACTTCATTCTTGAAGTCTTCTATCATCCGCTCTACCCTCTGGGAGTTTTTCCTTCTAGGCGGCATTTCCTCTTCTGCTTTGGTGATTTGCCTCAACTCAATGACCTGACTACCAGTTTCAATTAGCTCCCCTCAGCGATCTATTGAACACACACGCAATGTGTCTCCAATTAGTGATCTATCCACCCAAAGGAATGCCTCAATGTTTGTAAATAATTCATCCACCAGCCAATTCATAACCAGTTCTAATAGCACTTGATGTTGCCATAACCAACAAAACCCTCAAAGAGAATCAACCGACTTATGCAACAAGAGTAACACAATGAAAGCAACAAGAAAACATAGCAAGATTACAGAAAAAGATCATATTATTGCCTTAGAACTTTCGGCAACCAACCGGTTATCATCATAGAACATCTGGTAGTTAACTGGTTACATGCAGGCTTCAAGCCAAATACAATCCAATTGGAACTCTAAGAATCATCTGGATCACAAAATGCAAATCTCAATCCTTATTCTTAATTCTACTTCTTCTCCCCTTTCAAATGATCACATAATGCCATATTAATACCCACCAGAACATATCTGGGTCGGCCTCACAAGAATATATTTACCAATGCAGGAAAATGAAATGTGTAACTAGGTTGGTCCTAAGAATTAAATAAATCCTTCCAAAAAATAACAACCAAGAGGTGCGGTTCAGCAGGAAGGTTGGCCACATGCCAAAGAACATCGAAAAAGACCCAAAATAGATCCACATGCCAAGAATAGCTCGGGTAATGAAGGAAAGTTATCTGGTAAGCACAAGAACTATCTCGGAACCCAGAAATAATCAATTGAGAGCGATAACCAACCGGAAAAGAATCCAAATGAACTGAAAAATCTGGAATTAAGCAGATGAACCAGCCTGGAAACCGGAAATAAGATCTGCAAAGAAAAGAAAGCAACTACAGGTACCAATTGGTAAGAACACAAAAAACTGCACACTGAACTAAACAAGAACTAAACTGAAAGGAAATATTTTTGGTTGATGCAAGATTGCTCAAAGACCAGGGATGCTCTTGCATCAAGAAGTTAGGTGATTCCAAACCTATTGGAACTCCTATGGTAACCAAACGCAAGATGACAAAAGATTATGAATCTTCAAAGGCTAATTAGATGTTGTATAGATCTATGATCGGTGGACTGCTATATTTGATTCAGACTAGACCGAACATTATGAATGTTGTATGTCTTGTTGCAAGATTATAGGCTGATCCTAAGGAAATTCATGTTATTGTTGTGAAAAGGATATTCATATATTTGAAGGGAACAATTGATTATGGTTTGTGGTATCTGAAGAATGATGATTTTATTTTAAGTGCTTATACATATGCTGATTGGGTAGGTGATGTTGATGATCGAAAGAGCACTACAGGTGGTGCATTCTTTTTGGGAAAGAAGTTGATTTCTTGGGCAAGTAAGAAGCAAGATGCTATTTCTTTATCTACTGCAGAAGCTGAATACATTGCCGCTGTTAGCAATTCTACTAAGGTAATTTGGATGAAGCAGATGTTGAAGGATATTAGAGTTGTTTATAAAGAGCGTACTGTTAAATATTGTGACAATTCAAGTGCTAGCAATATTTCTAAGAATTTGATGTTGCATTCCAAGACAAAACATATATCAATCAGGTTTCATTTCTTGAGAGAGAAGGTAAATGAGAAAGAAGCCATATTGGAGTATATGTCTACAAAGGAATAGGTTGCAAATATCTTTACAAAGACTTTGCCAGCAGATACATTTGTATATTTGAGAGATAAGCTAGGGGTCATTGCCCCTCCTGATGTGAACTAGATGCATTGAGATGCATCAATCCAGTGGACTTAATAGTCTTATCCTAATATCTGGATTGATGAGTTGGTCTTGCTACTCAGAGGGAGTAGTTAGTATATGGTTCAATTTTTTATTGTGTAAAGAAGAGTTATTCTGTTTTGAGAGCCTTTTGCATTGATGTCAAAGGGGGAGAGAAAAATGTGAAAAATTGTCTTATCTATCTAAGGTAGTGAGCCATGTTTGCATGATCTCAGGGGGATATTGATGGAGTTGATTTCTTTCTTTGCATTGATTATTTTTCACATTCATATGTTGCTATTAATGCCAAATGGGGAGATTATTGTATATTAGAGAACTTTTGGAATGTGTTGTTGTCATTGATGTCAACATTGTCCTGTGTTCTTGTGCTTCAGTGTTGCAGAGAGTTGGTTTGGTTGGTATATTGCAGATATGATGATGCAGATTTAACGATTTAGAGATTAGTATTTTTAGTTGATTCAATATGAGTTTCAATGTTTTAGAATGTGATTTGACCAAGTTATGTGGTTCGATGTGATGATTGTTTTTCTGTTGGTTCAGTATTGTAGAGTTGCGATTTCTGGTTTATATTTCTCCGAAATCTATTCATTATGTTGAGAGAAATTTGGAGAATATTTGGGACATTTATGTGTGTCCTCAATTTGAGTGGTTCATGATTTGAAACTTCACAAGTGTATCTTTCAGTTTGTCAGTAAGTTATGTTGGTGTTCTTGTGCTCCGAGAGGGAGATGATGATGATTCTAGTAATTTGAGTTGTTGCGTGGTGGAATTCACATTGCTTGTTGATGTTTTTAAATCATCTTCTATGCGTATTGGTGGTCTGCATTGATCGATGTGCGTTTTATTGAATATTTTATTGGTCTGGTGGTATTCTTCATGTTATATGACCTTTGGGCCAACCTGATGATTCTTGCGTGTTGTGGATGATCTTGGCGAGATATTCGGTACTGTTGCATGTTCGAGGTTTTAATTTAGGTCCATTCTCCCCCCTCTTAGTTTTCCTACATTGTTGTTGCCAACAGAGTGTATCATACATTAGGTATGAATGATTGTGTGATAGGCTTATAGATTAGTAAGTATAAACCATATACATGCTGGTTAGTATCTTAATTGTCAACTATTTTTCTCAAAATTTTATCAAATTTTTAAGAATATGAAGGCAATTTTCATGCAAATTAGGTGGAAGCTCCCCGAGTACAAAAAAAATCTAGATATCATAGAACTATTCTTCTTCTTTCAAGGTGACACATACGTATGAATTGTTGTCTTGAATGACTACTTGACACAAGAAAATAATAAGTAATCTAAAAGTGGAGTACCCTTACCATCCGAAAATTACTCGCTGCTACTATTCCATTAGTTGAAGGTGATAGACACATGCACAACATGCATGTGGCTTACATAGGGACATGCCACATTGCTCACATGAAAATGAGATAAGTAGAAAAAGTTCACCTAATTTATAATGGATCTTCCCTTTTGATTTCAATGCGCTTTGAAATGGAATCTTTGAAAAAGAGAAAAAAACATACTTTCTAAGTAAAAACTAAAACGATTTAGCCCTCTTTTGTGCCTTTTAATATTGATATATTCTTAATTTAATATTTGTTGTATTTTTTTAGTTCTATATGTTCATAAATATGGTACATAGAAAAATAAATAGTGATTATTTTCCTTTTAGTAATTCAAATGATAAGTTATAAACAAGATAGAAATAGGTAACACACACATAGTAGTTATAATTTTTGAGTTTATTTAAATATGTTTGTGTGACATCTTTTTTTTTCCCCAATTCTTTCCAACACATGTAATTAGATGATTATTAAATTCTTTTATTGAATGAAATAGCTTTTTAAAAAGTTGTTTCATGTTTTCTTATAAGAGTGTTTTGTCACACGATTTCAAATTCCTTGATTATGAGAATGCGTTGTTATAAAAGAGATATTACAATAAATGTTTTGAATTTGAAATTAATCTATATAATTTTTAATTTTTTTTATTAACTCTAAATGTAATAAATATGAAAAAATATTTTTTTCCCAAATCTAATCTATGATAATACTAACAAACTCAAACTAATCAAATGAACTAATATAATAAAATTATAAAAATATCTTGTAAATTCCATTGTTTAAGTATTTAATTATGAAAACTTTATATTCATTCTTCTTTCTCTTGTTCCCATTATTTCTTTTTCATTCGTGGGCCATGACAAATTGGTTGAAGAAAAGGACAGGACAAATAGGGTGCTAGATATAGCTTGATGAATAAAAGTTGTAAAAATGATCATATAGAGGAGCCTAGAGATTGTAAATGTTGTATGTGAGAGAGATTTCTTAGAAGTAAAGAGTAGGCCATGTGTGATGAATCTTGTTAGATGATTAACATCTTTGTTCCCTTCATGAAATATATGTTTTATCATGTAGTCTATTTCCCCTAGAATATCTCAGATTCACACTTAGCCACATTGTAGATTTCCAACAAGGGGCATTTCCAACAAGGGATATTACGCCAAGATTTGTTTCACATATTCTTTTCAAATCTCCCCCATTCATGCCTGTATTCTCCCTGTTGCTGATCAATCAAACTGGATACTGTAAATACAATTCAATCAATTGAGCAGGAAATGCTATTTACTTTATTCATCATGTTCCACTGACCAGTATCATGATACTTCAACTACACATGGAAACTAATATAAAATGTGACTATTTTACACAATAGAAGTTATATATACCCATTGTCCAAAGTTTCATTCATACAAATAATGAGGTCTTTACCCATGGAACAGGGAGGATTGGAGCTTCCACAGAGGCAAGCTTGTTACTGATTTTTATATTAAATTCCTTTCCATAAGTATCTTGATCATAATCAAATTGGTAAACAGTCTGCACAAAAACACTTTACACCTTAGATAACCATTGACTTGTCCAAAATTAAGTTGAAGATAATACTTAAATAATGGGCAGAAAGCTATTGATTGTATATATTTGTTGAAAGAGAACTAGGTTGGTTTGACTGTAATGTAAAGCTCTGCCTCCATTGGCAGATAGTTTGCCTTTTGTGTATTTCCAACTTGTAGACATGGAAGGTGGGTATGCTGAATTTTAAAGCCATACATTTCTTGGAGATAACTATTGATTTCTTGGTTGATTTCTTATCCACTGGGAACCTTTTCAAACCAAAATAATTTGGACTTCAGTCAGATTTGGTTTGGAAAACATATTATTTCAAAGAAAATAACATACATTCTTTGCATTGAAAATAACTGTCCTTGAGTATTCTTTGCATGTAGAACATTGATTGTAAGAGGAATATTATTTCTTATGTGACTAATCCTTTCCACATGGAGCTGTACAGATCATTATGTTTAGTCTAAGTTACTGTATTACACTTGTAGAGTCAACAATAGCTAAAAATATTGTGTCTTGAATGGTATTTCTATCTACAACATATAAAAAACAAACCTAATAATTGTTTATTTTTTGGTTGTCGCATTGGACTATGGCTTTTCCATAGTCAAACAATATAGTTCATAGATCATGAAATTTTTAGTCAATAGCATATAGTTCATGAATACATCCATTATATTTCAATTCTCACATTCTTACCTTTCTGAATGTCAATTTCATCTTCAGCATTGTCTTCTTCAAATATTCAAATATCAGAATCAATCAAATTCTAAAATACAATTTGAATGGATCAATGCTTCTCTCATATTCTATACAAATAATAATTCCAATTGATTGACATAATTAGACAAATTATAAAAACTTAATTATCCAGAAAACATTTTATATTAAATACCCAAGAATATTGTAACAGTGAATAAACGTTTCTATCTTTACCAGGCTCGTCTTTTTCTCTTCCATAATACTGGAAACATTAATAAAAAATGAATTAAGGAAATATTAATCTTATTATCTCTGAAATACAATGAATTGATTGGCCCATCAAAGGCCGTAGTGAACATACTCCAATGGGGTTTCCCTCTGAGATGAGAGAGAAGTATCAGCAATGCCTTTTCTCTCATTACTTAACAATGCACACTCACAGATCTCAGAACAGATGGATCTGGCCTATTTCAAAGCAAATGTTGATGGTTTTTAAAATCTTTATTTGATGATGGTCATTTCACTGATGAGAAGACAATAGCCGAGTGAATTGAGAGCTGCGTACCACATCAGTTCCGCCTACACACAAACACACAAGAAAGAAAAATAGCTCTTTACAAAATATTCTTCTGAACATCAAGATAAGTTCAAATTGAATTGGAAGACGGCATATCAGATTTTACAGATTTCTTTTATAAATGTACAAGATAACTTCTAAAAGACAATTAGATATATTAGAATGTTACCTCCTAGTATTGATGGTTGGAAGGAATCAATCAATCAATAGTATGGTGGAGGTGGAGATGAAGATGGTGGTGGTGGGGATTTATAGTAATACAGTGGAGGAGGAGATGGAGATGGTGGAGGGGGAGATTTATAGTAATATGGGGGTGGAGGAGATGGAGATGGAGATGAAGGTGGTGGGGATTTATAATAGTATGGTGGTGGAGGTGAAGGGGATGGTGGTGGAGGAGACTTGTAATAGTATGGGGGAGGAGGTGATGGAGGTGGAGGTGGTGGAGATTTGTAGTAATATGGTGGTGGAGGTGAAGGGGATGGTGGTGGAGGGGATTTGTAATAATATGGAGGAGGAAGTGAGGGAGATGGTGGGGGTGGGGACTTGTAATAATATGAAGGTGGAGGTGAGGGAGATGGTGGAGGTGGGGACTTGTAGTAGTATGGAGGAGGGGGAGATGGAGATGGTGATGGTGGAGATTCATAGTAGTATGGTGGAGGAGGAGATGGAGAAGGTGGTGGGGGAGATTTATAGTAGTATGGGGGCAGTGGAGAGGGGGATGGTGGTGGTGGAGATTTGTAATAGTATAGAGGAGGAGGAGACGGAGATGGTGGTGGTGGAGATTTATAATAATATGGTGGAGGAGGTGAAGGTGATGGTGGAGGTGGAGAATTGTAATAGTATGGAGGAGGAGAGGGAGATGCAGGTGGAGGAGACTTATAATAATAGGGAGGAGGAGGAGATGGGGATGGTTGTGGTGGAGATTTATAATAATAATATGGAGGTGGAGGAGATGAATATTGTTCATATTCAGATGATGCGAAGGCTGCCATAGAGAGGAACAAAACAACTAAAAACGCCATAGTATCCGATTGCTGTGCCCTGCTCGCCACCATTGTTGTTGCTGCCGCTGCAATGGGTTAAAGTGATTTCATAAGGTTGTGGTGGAGTCTTTTTATATGTAGTGATGTATTAAAAAAAGACTTATTTTTCCGCGTGAACCTACCAGTCAAGTGGAAGGCGTCCAAACGGTCTATTGTTTTGAACAATTCTTAATTGATCAGACGTCTGCCTTTTGGAAGAATTCTCTGAAACTGAGTGGTGCAGTTTGCAATGCGCCAAACGTCAAGTCTGTCGTAAGAGATGAGGTATGATTATAAAGAGTTGAAGCCGTCAAGAATGAGGTATTTACATTGACTTAGTACATTGTTCTTTAGTTTAAGATGGAGTAGAACATGATTCTCTATATAAAAATTGATAGGAGTGACCAAATCCAATCTCCTAATTTACACTAACAAGTAGATAAACCTGCTCTGAATTTGTAGATAAATTTGTTTGGTTTATGTCAGGACACCGTGCATCCGTACTACTATTTAGACTTGGTCTGCAAAAACTGCACAATTCCAAACAGGAGGGAAGTAGGAAGGCGGTATGCAAGATTTTAGGTTTAATTACTATTATTGCACTGTTAAATTTCTTTTTAAATCTTTGCTGCGAGATCTAAAAACATGTTTTTGGTTCTCAGTTTTTTTTTTCAATGTTTGTTGTTGTGGTTTGATCATTAAAAATTAGAAAGAAGTTGGTATGTTTTGTTCTGTAAATTTTAGTCAATTGAGAATTGTATGGAAATAAATAATATTGTTAGATATATTTTAAGTTGAATGAATTAAAAAGTATTTGATAAATAAATATTTTTACAATGAGATGTGGAATTGATAATTTTTTTTGGATTAAATAGTAATAAAATTTAAATTTTATTATTTGTTCAAAATTTATTCATTCTTGCAAAAGGAAATTAGGATATATCAATTGAGTATATTAGAATTAGTAATTTTTTCCTTTTTATGTTACTTTTGTAAATATGATTAAATCCTTTGTAATTGTGAAATGCGATCCTTCAACAAAAAAATGATCTATTATAAATGTTTAAAGTCTTTGAAAATGTTTGTTTTCATTTTTTAGCTTGCATAGAAGCTTAGTAGGCAAAGCGGACTTGACATCGTGGGTGTTTAAGTGTGCTTTAGTTGGAGTATTATTGAGATGGGTGACCTCCTAGGAAGGTTGAATGTTTCATCCATGTGACCATCACCTAGATGGAATAAGTGTCAAGTAAACTATTCATTACCATGAGAGATGGGTTTGTGTGAGATACTACTCACAAAATATGAGTCAATGAGTTTGACATAAAATCCATGGAATTGAATCTTG
Organism: Cryptomeria japonica; assembly: GCF_030272615.1. Lineage (NCBI taxonomy): Eukaryota > Viridiplantae > Streptophyta > Pinopsida > Cupressales > Cupressaceae > Cryptomeria > Cryptomeria japonica. Next base: position 660,998,829 of record NC_081405.1, on the reverse strand, counting down.
ATATACATATCTTAATTTGGCACAGTATTAAAACACCTCCTACTTATCACTTGGTATTGTAGACAAAAGTTCACTTGCAATAGGAATAAAATCTCCCTCATATGAAATCCCATAAGAATTCCATGTCAATTAATTTAAACAAGACAACAAATAGTCATATATTATGCTCTAGTATGTTTATGTAGTGTTGATGTCACTAGAAAATTCTTGTAAGGCCCATTAGTGTATGCAATATTGTTCATTTCTTGAATTCTTTAGTTGTAATAAATGGATTTTCTTCTTCTTATATACGACACTCTAGCATGCAATTAAAACATCTTACACTTCATGTTAGTTCACAACAACTTAACAAAGGGAAAAGAACAACTCCAAAATTTGAATTTGATATTTGTAAGAGATATGCTCATTTTACAATTATGCATCTAACTAGAGGATTAAGTATAGACCCTAGGAATGAGTGCAAATGGGATTACTCTAGGATCAAGTTCTTTCAAATTCCATGAATTTTTTTCTTTTTTGCAAACTACTAATTGCATTAGTGAAAATGCAGATGGTTATTCCATACAAATGAAAGAGTGTTTGTCGTGGTGAAGAGCTTAGTCGAATGCATGCTTGGTGTGATGGATTTGTGTATGAGGCTGTAATTAGCCGATTGGTAGATGTTCTAGATTCCAGGGAGGTGTGCATCCAGAGGATTGATGGGTTCATTTGGGTAGTTGATGGGCATGTTGTAGCCATTGCCATTCTGGAGAAGGCTAACTTGGGGGCTACCGTGTTTCACACCTTTTTCAACCCCGACAATTATGTTTCATTGGACTCCGAGGATGATTCGGAGGAGGACGAGGAGGCTGTTAAACATTAGGTAGAAAAGATACAAAAAAGATCATTGATTGAAGAGGCTTGGGAGGTTTATCAGGTAGGAGTGATAAAAAATAACTTGAATCCATTTCAGAGGATGATCGATAGGGGGGATAACTAGCTCTCGGAGTTGTGATGCAAATTGGAGAGAAGTTGGCCATCATTCTAGAATATATCTAAGGGGGATGAGGATATGTGTTTTTCTATGTTTTGGGAGGGGGTGGTCTCTAGCATAGGAGGGTCTGTTAATAATGGAGGTCAAATGTAATGGGGAGTATGCTAGGAAAATATGATGTTAATCTCTATGTAACTTGGTTTGATTTTAATATAGGGAGCTATCCCTATAAAGGTAACACTTACCAAAAAAAAAAAAAAGTTGTTAACCAAGGGGATTCAGAAATTAGAATCCAAATTCAAGGGTGCAAGAAAGCCATTTCAAATTCAAATTTTCTAGTAAGTTCTTGAGAGAAATACAAAATGAAATCAACAATGCAAATAGATAGAGATGAATTCAGAATAATATTATAACACTCCAAAAATATGATCACTTACCTTTAGGTCACTAGCAGTCGCTAATGCAGTCAACAAAAATGGTTGTTCTTAGTCCGAAACTTTGCTAGTGATCCGAATTGAGAGCTCAAAACCGACCAAATTGTGTAGAGATAAATCTAACCTTTGACTGTATTTATGCCAATCCTTATTTGTCAATTTCGGTGAGAATTTTATATGGTATAAAAATATTTGGTGAATCACGCTTAACTATAACACGTCTTATGTAATTTTTGAGGCGATTATGGGTCGTTCAATTAATTGGAAATTATAATAGAGTTGGTGAAAATTGGGGTGAATTGAGACACGCTTCCGCAAAATGCATGCGAATTAGGTCCTCTTGGCTAATAAATCTTTATATGGCTATTGGTGAATTATGATAGTCTATTAAGACAACCTCAGAAAGTCTAGGAGAAAATATTGAATTTACCATGTGGAAAACATAGATTCTATTGGTGAAATATTGATAGAGATACAATTAATTACATAAAACCAAGGGCGATTGGGACGTGCATTTGATGAATATTTATAAAGTCTGAGCGACAAGGCCACCCATAATCAATACAATTTAATAGTCATTTTCCAGGTTGTTGACGTGAAATATTCGCCTTGGGTTAACCTCCTAGGACTGCCTCTTAAGTTCCATGATGAGATAGTCAAAAGCGGATTGTGATGTTACCAATGAATAGTAAAGTACTTTGGAGAAGTGCTGCTCTCGCCTTATTTCCAAATGAAGATACTATCCTAGAATGTAAGGGGACTTAATGGTTTCTACAAACAAATTTTGGTGAAAAACCCGACCAAGGAATTGAAATAAGATATTTTGCTTCTTCAAGAAACTAAGATAAGCTCCGAAGCCTTTTTGAAGATTTTTCATTTTCTATGGCCCTTCTCTTGTGCCTATCGTTGTTGTCTTATGGAAACCCAATTTTCTTGTGTGGACTTTAATTTTCTAGGAGAGAGGATTCCAATCTATCAATTTTGAAAACATGTTGTTCGAGGAAAAGTGGATTCTTACTAATTTTTATGCCCCTTATAATTTTGTTGCTAGAAGAGCTCTGTGGGATGCCCTTATTTCCCATAGGAAGTCCTTCCATGACTCTTGTTGGATTGTGATGGGTTACTTCAACTCTCCATTATTTCCTTCAGAGAAATTTGGGGGAGTTCTTGATTTTTCTGATGGTATGCAAGACCTTCATGAGTTTTTGATGAGGGAGAGTTTTATTGACCTAGATCTTGAAGATAGAAATTATACTTTGTCCAATATTTGCTATAGAAATCATCTCATTCAAGATATATTGGATAGGTATGTGATTTCTTCTTCTTGGAATATTCATGGGAATTTCTATATTTCCTCTATGATTCACTTTGGTTTTGACCATTTCCCTATTCTAATGCAATGGGATTATGATGGTCCCAATACTAGATTACCATTTCACTTTGTGATTATGTGGTCACACTTTCCTAACTTTAGAACTCTTGTGGCCCATTGGTGGAGTATTGAAGTTCATGATACTACTATGTTTAAAGTTTCTTGCAAATTGATTCTCCTCAAGAATAGTTTGTGATCTTGGAGTAAAGCTTCATTTGGGAATTTATTTTAGTAGAAAAAGGATTTGAAGATCCAGATAAATCAGATTTAGAAAGAGATTGAGGACATCAGTTGAGAGGTAGTCTCTCATTTCAACTCCTTACTTAATCCTTCAATTCCCTAGGACCCAGACTTAATGGAAATTTTAGAAAGATCGAATCAGGCTATTCCTATTGTTATTGATCAGCTGGATTTGTGCCTTTAAAGAGGAGGGTTTTTTAGGAAGAAGTCAAGGAGGCGGTCTTTTCCTTTGGACCTTTCAAATCTCCTGGTTCTGATGGTTTTCCCCTGTTGATCATTCAGGAATATTGGGATATTATGGGTTCATATGTCATTATGAAAACAAGAGAGTTTATGGCTTCATCTAGACTATTCAAAGAGATTAATAAAACATTTATTGTTTTAATCCTTAAGAAACTGGGTACCAATCGCATGTTTGAGTTCAAACCCATAAGCTGATGCAATACCCTTTACAAAATCTTTTCTAATAAAACCCTAAAAAGGCCAACTTTGTTTTTTCCCCTAAAAATGCATGTTATAAGTGAGTGGGATGCTTCAGGCATTGTAAGGATGATGTACTGTTTTTGCTGGATAATAAGAAAGATTGGACGGATGTGTATGGTGGTCGTAACCCATTCTAGGTGAACCTCATTAAATCTCTGTGTTATATGTGTCCTATTTTATTTCTTTATCTTTTGTATTTAAATCTGCATATAATTGTTAGTTCATATTTTCTTCGAATCTACTTGAAACCCTAACAATTGGTATCAGAGCGAGGTTTTCTGTAAATTGGCAGGATTTTCAGATTTGAGTGGGAACAATGGAGGATTCCAAATTCAAGGTCAAAAAGTTTAACAGCCAGAATTATCAGTTATGGAAAATGCAAATAGAGGATTACCTGTATCAAAAGGATTTGTAGTGGCCATTGGAAAGAAAGGCAAAGAAAGCGACCACAATGTCAGATGAAGAGTGGGGCATTTTAGATAGAAAGACACTAGGATCCATTCGATTGTGCCTCACACCATCTATAGCTTTCAATATAATAGAAGCAAAGATGACTGTAGATTTGTTGACGATATTGGCTAAGTTGTATGAGAAACCCTTAGCTTCGAATAAGGTATTTCTTATGAAGCGTTTGTTTAATTTGAAAATGAGTGAGGGAGGATCTGTAGCAGAGTACTTAAATGAATTTAATACAATTACCAGTCAATTGTCTTGGGTAAAAATTACTTTTGCAGAAGAGTTTAGGGCTTTCTTGATTTTATGTTCTTTGCCAGAAAGATGGAATAGCTTGGTTATGGCTGTAAGTAACTCTGTCTCTGGTAAAAATACTTTGATATTTGATGATATTGTTGGTGTTATCCTAAGCAAGGAAATGCGAAGGAAAAGCACAGGTGAGACTCCAAAATCATCGGGTAGTGTTTTGAATGTGGAGAACAGAGGAAGATCAAAGGAAAGAGGAAAAGACCCTGGGAATGAGAATTCATGAGGGAAGTCAAAGAAAGGACACTCTCAATCGAGAGGAAAGAAAGATTGTTGGTATCGCGGAAAGCCTAGTCATCTAAAAAAAGACTGTTGGTCTCGGAAAAACAAAGGAGACAAAAATGAAAATGACAGTAAGGAAGATAATATTGCAAGTAATACTTTACAACATGCTTTAATCCTATGTTTGGATAATGTTAATGATTCCTGGGTAATAGATTCTGGTGCTTCATTTCATGCTACACCCCATAGAAAATACTTTCTAGATTATGTTCAAGGTGATTTTGGACAGGTATATTTGGGTGATGATGAGCCCTGTCAAATTGTTGGAAAATAAAAGATAAAGATCAAGTTGCAGAATGGAAATGATTGGTTTCTGCAAGAGGTAAGACATGTTCCTAATTTAAGAAGAAATTTAATTTCTACAGGGCAACTAGGTAGTGAAGGTTGCATAGTTACCTTCTCAGACAGTATGTGGAAGGTCACTAAAGGATCATTAGTAGTAGCTAAAGGTGCGAAGGTAGGCACATTATATCTATGTATTGGTAACACTTACTCTACCCTAGCTGCTACAGATAAAGTTACTGCAGGGACAACAACAATAGATGTTGCAAGAATAGATTCGATAATGTAGCACCATAGGCTTGGGCACATGAGTGAGAAAGGGATGAAAACCCTTCACTCCAAAAATCTATTGCCAGGACTAAAGAAGATTGATTTAGAGTTCTGTGAAAACTATGTTTATGGTAAACATAAAAGAGTTAGATTTCTCAAGGTTGGGAAAGAGAAGAAGAGTGAGAAGTTAGAGCTTGTACATTCAGATGTATGGGGACCGACTCAGGTATCATCTCTTGGTGTCTCTTGTTATTATGTTATTTTTATTGATGACTCAACTAGAAAAACATGGGTATATTTCTTAAAACAAAAATTAGATGTTTTTGAAACTTTTAAGAAATGGAAAGTTTTGGTTGAGAATGAGACAGGAAAAAAGTTGAAGTATCTCAGATTGGATAATGGAGGTGAGTATTGCAGCAAAGCATTTGAAGATTACTTCTCCTTAAATGGGATTTGAAAGCAGAAGACAATTCCAGGAACTCCACAGGAAAATGGTGTGTCAGAGAGAATGACTAGGACTATCATGGAACGTGCAGGGAGCATGAGATTGCATGCTGGATTGCCCTTACATTTTTGGGCAGATGCTATACATACTGCTGTCTATTTTATAAATAGAGGACCTTCAACCCCTTTGGATGGTGATATTTCAGAGGAGGCATGGACTGGTAAAAAGGTAAATTATTCTTTTCTGAAAACTTTTGGTTGTGAAGCTTTTGTCCATGTTGATAAAGAAAACAGAACCAAGCTTGATGCTAAATCTCAGAAATGTACCTTCATTGGATATGGGATAGATGAATATGGCTATCGGTTATGGGATTTTGAAAATAAGAAAATAATTAGAAGTAGAGATGTTATATTCAATGAGAAGGTTATGTATAAAGAACAAATGCAGGAAAAGAAGCATGAACAAGACAAACAAGAATATGTGGTGTTGGATGAGATTCCTAAAAATGAAATGCCATAGGTACCTGATGCTTAGCAACAACAGATTGTCCCACAAACTCCTGCAAGTGTTAGACTTTCTATGAGGTCAAGTAGACCCCCTGAAAGATTTTCTCCTTCTTTTTATTCTATATTATTAACTGATTCTAGTGAACCAGAAGAATATGAAGAAGCAATGTAGGTGGATGCCAAACAACAATGGGAGCTAGACATGAAAGAGGAGATGGACTCCTTGATAAAAAATAAGAATTGGGACTTAGTCCCTTTACCTGCAGAAAAAAGAGCGTTGCCTAACAAATGGGTTTATCGGCTGAAGGAGGAGGAAGGGGGTCATAAAAGATATAAGGCCGACTTGTGGTAAAAGGTTTTGCACAGAAAAAGGGAATAGATTATGATGAAATATTTTCTCCAGTTGTAAAAATGACTTCAATTAGAACTGTACTTAGTCTTGTGGCTGCAGATGATTTACATCTTGAACAATTAGATGTCAAAATAGCTTTTCTCCATGGAGATTTGGAGGAGGAAATTTAGATGTTGCAACCACAGGGATATGAGGTCAAAGGTAAGGAGAAATTGGTGTGTAGGTTGAAGAAAAGTTTGTATGGCCTAAAGCAAGCACCCCAACAATGGTATTTAAAATTTGATAGTTTCATGGCTGAACATGGTTATCATAGATGTCATTCTGATGATTGTGTATATTTTAAGAGATTGGATAATGGAAGTTATATTATCCTGTTGCTTTATGTTGATGACATTCTTGTTGTTGGGTCTAACATGCAACACATAAATAATCTTAAACATAAACTAGCCAGGTCATTTGCTATGAAGGATTTGGGTGCAGCTAAGCAAATTCTCAGTATGAGGATTACACGGGACAGAAAAAATAGAACCTTGAATGTTAGGTTTTACTTGGAAGGCTAATGTACTAAGAGGGGAGGGGTGAATCAGTACTTCAAAACTTTTCTTAAAAAAAAAAAACAATTTTACTGATAAACACAAACTATGTATTGCTAATCTCAAAGATATGTAATACTGAAACATAATCATAGAAATAACATACATCAAAAAATCACTCCATAACACAAAGAGTTTTGGTCATGCAGAAACTCTTGGTTAGAAAGAAACACTGTGGTGGGGATTGCACCCACAACTTCACTACTGCAGTAATCAAGATTGCTCGGTTAGAGCTACATGTTTAGCCATTTCTGATAGCTTACCCTATTAGGAGTATAAAGATATTTAGATCTACCTTGCTAAAGGATTTTACAAACACTTCTACAAAATGTTGTACCTAGTTAAAGGCTTTACAATTTCTAGACTTTATTAGAGTCTTCTACCCTGTTAAAGGTTTCTATTACAAATTAAAATTTCAGTCAAAATGTTTTACAAAATATCTGCAACTTCACATCTGAAATGTTATAGCAGACTCTATGTGCTCAATATAAAATTACCTTGCTCATAGCATTCCTCAGTAATTGATAAATCAACTCGGTAACCACTTCTGTATACTCTGTCCTCTTAAACTATTCTCTGAAACCTTCTCTATAACCTGTGATTATCTCTATCAATCTTCTTTCTTCTTACTGAACTATGTCATTCCTTTGTGTCTGTTTTCTTGATAGACTTTTCATATCATATCATATACTCAAGTCATTTTGTTTATATAGATCTCTGAGATGATAATTTGTTCATGCTTCGATCATACAAACATGTTTTATTGAATGAATAAACGTAGAAATTATTTCATTGGATATTCTTCCTCAAAATCATACAAAATCTTTAAATGCAATTTTGTATCTAGTAACGGTTTCATCTCCTCAAATTATGTAACACGTTTCACATGTGTGTCCAGGTTCATTGGATCTGGTAACAGGTTTTCACTGTTAGGTCCCAAAGACAACTAAGAGGGGGGGGGGGGTGAATCAGTTGTCTGATAAATTCAAACCAAAAACTTATTAACCGACTTAATGCTTAATACCGGTGAACCAGTTAAGTATGTCGGTAGACAGTGTTAACAGTAAATTGCTATATCAGTAAGAATTAATGCATGAAACATAAACACAAAGTTATCCACAACACATGACACCAATATTTGTATGTGGAAACCCTGTAAGGGGAAAAACCATGGTGGGAAACCTTACCCACAATCAGATGATACTACTGCAGATAGTAAGTGTACAAAAAGGGGTCTGCACATGCAGAAAGGCCAACAGCCTAGAGCTCACTTCTCAAACACAAATGGGAGTCACATTGACTACAGTTGGATGGTTGAATCCAATAAGAATGTACTGCACAAAATCACATCTTCATATGCTGGATTCAGTACTAGTGTAACGCTAATATGCTTCTACAAAAACCTAACTTCACCTTCAAATGATGTCTTCGTGTATGCCTTTGCTTGATCTCGCATATACCTTCACTTGAATCTTTTTCACACTCTACACTTGATCTTACAAATAAGATCTTACATTTATACCATACCCTAAGACCAATTTTAGTAGGTCGGCTCTACAAGATATTACAATAAAAACATTTTACAAATAATATAATATCCGATGCAATAACCGATTAAACATGTCGTCTTAATGCATTTATAACAATAATAAATCATCTCCATAGCATGCCATGCTGATTTGGAAAAGATAAACCTGTCGGTGTAACCCTAGATAACCTGGACCTATTTGCCGGTAAAAGCAAATATGCAAATATGAATATACCAATGATTATTACTTCAAAATAAAGTGTCCACATGATGTCTTCGACATTACCAAGTGTCTTCCATGTCATTCCAGGTACCGGTGAACATTATATCCTACCGGTTAACCATATACTAGTAACTGTTGCACAGATTACTGCTTGTCGATGAATGTTGCTAGATCTCCAAAGTAGGTGTATTCAGTAGGTGTTGACATCAATGACAAAACCATACCAAAATACCAACAATCTCCCCCTTTGGCATTGATGGCAACACAAGATGGAAAAACCATCACAGTGCCAAGACAGAAATGCCAAATAATATCTCCATTTCTCCCCCTAGGAGTAATAATACCAATTTCTCCTTAGATGTATTTTTCAAAATTTATACCTTAAAAATCTCTTTTTCTTACTAAAAGATAATGTGTTTTTCCATAGATATCTCTCCCTCTTTGATATCAAATGCCAAAGTCACAAAAAGGTCAAGTTCATACAAAATACCAACCAATTCAATATACCAACTACTCCCCCTTTGAAGTAGCTTCCTCATCGAATACCGGAATAAAGATTTGTCCATTTAATTATGCCAGTTGATGACAATCATCAACTGTCTAAGTCTCTACCGGTGGTGGTATAACTCCGAGCTGATCTTTGAGATACTCAAAAGTTTCCTTAGGCAAAGGTTTTGTGAAAATATCTGCAAGTTGTTCTTTAGTATTCACATAAACCAGTTTTATCTCTTTTTCTTCAACTTTTTCCCTTAGAAAATTTAGTTTGATAGAAACATGTTTTGTTTTAGAGTGTAATACCGGATTTTTAGATATATCAATTGCTGCAGTGTTATCACAGTATATAGTAATAGGTTCCTTGCATTTTACCTTTATGTCTTTCAACATTTGCTTAAGCCAAAGTACCTGTGTACAGTTTGTTGTTGTTGCAACATATTCTGATTCTGTTGTTGATAAAGATGTACGACTCTGTTTCTTACTTAACCAAGAAACTAATCTCTTTCCAAGAAAGAATGCTCCTTCAGTGGTGCTTTTTCTATCATCCACATCTCCTACCCAATTTTCATCTGTATATGCACATAGATCAAAATTTTCATCTTTAGGATACCATAATCCAAGATTTGTTGTGCCTTGTAAGTACCGGAAAATCCTTTTCACTGCTGATTCATGATTTTCCCTAGGATTACTTTGAAATCTAGAAACTATACATACTGCATTCATAATATCAGGTCTGGTTTGTGTCAAATACAGTAAACCTCCTATCATAGATTTGTATCTAGTTGGATTAACAGGTGTAGATTCATCCCTGTGAGATAATTTGTCATTTGTAGTCATAGGTGTGCTTACCGATTTAGAGTTCTCCATCCCAAATTTCTTAAGTAGTTCTTTCAAGTACTTAGGCTGACTCAAAAATATACCTTTATCAGTCTATAAAATCTGCAATCCTAAAAAGAATTTTATTTCTCCAATCATAGACATTTCAAATTCTTGCTGCATTTCAAGAGAAAATTCTTTACATAATCCATCTTGTCCTCCAAAGATTATATCATCAACAAATACTTCAATAATCAAGATGTCATCATTAGTTACTTTGTAATATAAATTTCTATCTGCATTTCCTTTAGTAAAACCAATCTTTAAAAGATACTTATCCAATCTTGCATACCAAGCTCTTGGGGCTTGTTTCAATCCATACAGAGCTTTTCTTAATCTACAAACCATATTATTGTCATCTATCAAAGAAAATCCATCAGGTTGTTCAATATAAACTTCCTCTTCAAGATCTCCATTCAGAAATGCACATTTAATATCCATTTGATAAACTTTGTAATCCTTGTGAGCTGCAAAAGCCAAGAATAATCTAACTGCCTCAATTCTAGCTACCGGTGCAAAGGTTTCATTGTAATCAACTCCTTCTTTCTGAAAATATCCCTTACACACTAGTCTTGCTTTATTTCTGACAACCTTACCATCTTCATTAAGTTTGTTTCTAAATACCCATTTGGTTCCAATTACATTTTTATCTTTAGGCCAGGGAACTAATGTCCAAGTATTATTTTTCTCAATTTGTCCTAATTCTTCTTCCATAGCTTTAATCCAAAATTTATCTTCACATGCCTCATTGATAGATAATGGTTCAATTTCAGAAATAAGACATACCTCTTCATTTTCCAATCTTCCTCTTGTCATAACTCCTTTAAATTTGTTTCCAATTATCTGATCTTCAGAATGATTCAGTCTTACATACCCAGGTGTCTTAGTCTGTTGTTGTTATTCAATTACTGTGGAATCCTCTGATGATACCGGAGTAACTGGATCATCATTTTGTACTGGTGGATTCAGTGTAGGTTCACATGTCATAACTTCTGTTTCCGGTTCAAAGTCTATATACCTTGAAGTTCCTCTGAATTGTTCATCAATCTTTACATTTGTACTCTCAACAATTTTCTGTAATCTTTTATTAAAACATCTATATGCCTTGCTCTTAGATGAATAACCAAGAAATATTCCTTCATCACTTCTAGGATCAAATTTGCCAATATACTCATCTCTTCTAATATAACATTTACTTCCAAAAATTCTGAAATACTTAAGAGTAGGAATATTACCAAAACATAGTTCATGAGGGGTCTTACCGGTTTCACCTTTGATGTGAACTTTGTTGAATGTATAGACAGCAATGCTTACTACCTCTCTCCAGTACACATGTGGTAGATTTGCTTTTGATAACATACTTCTTGCTGCATCCAAGATAGTTCTATTTTTCCTTTCAACAACTCCATTCTGTTGTGGTGTCCGAGGTGCTGATAACTATCTTTTGATTCCATTCACTTCACAAAATGTATTAAAATCTTTAGATGTGAATTCTCCTCCTTGATCTGATCTTAAACATTTGATTTTCTTACCAGTTTCATTTTCAACTATTGCTTTGAATAGTTTGAACTTCCCAAGTGCTTCTGTTTTTTCTTTGAGAAAAGTAACCCAACACATTCTAGAATAATCATCAATACTTAGCATGAAATATCTATCACCTTGTAAGCTTTTAGTTCTATTTGGACCACATAAATCAGTGTGAATTAAATCAAGAGCATTATTGGATTTTTCTGGAATACTTTTGAAACTAGCTCTAACTTGTTTTCCAAATTGACATTCCTTGCAAATTGTATTATGAGGTTTCACAATTTTAGGTAGATCTCTAACTACCCTAGAAGTACTAATTTTTACCATGCAATCAAAATTTACATGACATAGTCTTTTATGCCATAACCAACTTTCATCTATATGTGCAATTAAGCATGCTTTTTCACTGTTATTCAAATGAAAGCTATTACCTCTAGTCTGATTACCATTTGCAATTTCCAAACCAGTTCTATTCATGATTTTGCATTTTCCATTTTTAAATTGTAACTGAAAACCTTTCTCAACTAATTGACCAACACTTAAAAGATTATGCTTTAATCCTTCAACATAGTAGACATTGTCAGTGTTATGTTTACCATCAAGAGATATTGAACCCTTACCTTTGATTGAATAGGCTTTGTCATCTCCAAATCTTACTAAACCTCCATTGTATTCTTGAAAGTTCAAGAATTTACCTTTGTCTCCAGTCATATGATGTGAGCATCCTGAGTCAACAATCCATTCATCCTTTGATTCAACTTTAGCTGCTAGGGCTTGTTCTACTGGTTGAACAGTATGTGCCGGTTGATCTTCTATTATAGAAACAAAAACCCATCCATTGTCTATTGGATCCTCATTAGAATCATCAGTCACACCTTCATCAACAATGTAACAAGATTTGTCTTTGTTCTTCTTAAATTTGTATCTCTGATATTCAAGATTAGGCTTATATGTTCTTCTAGCTTCTTCTCGTAGTCTAGCATGTCTATCAGGGCATCTTGAAGCCATATGACCAATCTTATTGCAGTTAAAACATTTAAAAGGTGCTTTACCTTCATACTTACTTCCAATTGGACCTTTTGGCATTTTCCTTGCAAATAGTGCTTCAAGTTCTTCAAGCTCTTCATTTTCCTTCCTGGTTTCTTCAAGTTCTCTTGCATAAAAGGCTCTCCAGTCTGATTTGTCAAAAGATGGAGCAGATGATGTTGATGCTTTGAAGGCCAAATCAGTCTTTATAGTAGCAACAGGACCAAATTCCTCAATTTCAAAAGCTGAAAGTTTTCCAATCAATGTATCCCTAGTTACTGATGTATTAGGCATTGTTCTCAACTCATTTATAGTAGTAACATTCATTTTATATGCCGGTGGCAAACCTCATAAGATTTTTGAAACAATCTCATTCTCACTCAAGGTACCTCCACAACATTTGATACCCAAAACAATTTCATTTACTCTTTCCATAAAAGCAGAAATCCTTTCATCTTCTTCCATTTTCAGATGTTCATACCTGACTCGGAAGCTTTCAAGTTTTGCAATTTTGACTGTGGAATCTCCTTCATTCAGTGTTTCCAAATGATCCCAAATAGCTTTAGTAGTAGACCTATCTGATAATCCCATGATTTTTTGATCTGATAATGCGCTCAAGAGTGCTTCTCTTGCTTTGCAATCATTTTCTTCATCTTTGGCTAAGGTAGTTGTAGCAGTCTGACCAGCTACAGTAGTAGTATAACCATTCTTAGTAACTTCCTAGATGTCTTTACTGATGCAATTCAGATGTGTCTCCATTCTGATCTTCCATATCCCATAATTGGTTCCATCAAGTTTAGGACTGTCCTTCCTGAAATAATTAGTAGACATTGGATCTCCTCAAGTTGTTAAACTTCTACAAAAAGAGGACTAGGCTCTGATACCAATTGTTAGGTCCTGAAGACAACTAAGAGGGGGGGAGGGGGGGGTGAATCAGTTGTCTGATAAATTCAAACCAAAAACTTATTAACCAACTTAATGCTTAATACCGATGAACCAGTTAAGTATGCCGGTAGACAGTGTTAACAGTAAATTGCTATACCGGTAAGAATTAATGCATGAAACATAAACACAAAGTTATCCACAACACATGACACCAATATTTGTATGTGGAAACCCTGTAAGGGGAAATACCACGGTGGGAAACCTTACCCACAATCAAATGATACTACTGCAGATAGTAAGTGTACAAAAAGGGGTCTGCAGATGCAGAAAGGCCAACAGCCTAGAGCTCACTGCTCAAACACAAATGGGAGTCACATTGACTACACTTGGATGGTTAAATCCAATAAGAATGTACTGCATAAAATCCCATCTTCATATGCTGGATTCAGTACCTGTGTAATGCTGATATGCTTCTACAAAAACCTAACTTCACCTTCAAATGATGTCTTCGTGTATGCCTTTGCTTGATCTCACATATACCTTCACTTGAATCTTTTTCGCACTCCACACTTGATCTTACAAATAAGATCTTACATTTATACCATACCCTAAGACCAATTTTAGTAGGTCGGCTCTACAAGATATTACAATAAAAACATTTTACAAATAATATAATATCCGATGCAATAACCGATTAAACATGTCGGCTTAATGCATTTATAACAATAATAAATCATCTCCATAGCGTGCCATGCTGATCTGGAAAAGATAAACCTGCCAGTGTAACCCTAGATAACCTGGACCTATTTGCTGGTAAAAGAAAATATGCAAATATGAATATACCAATGATTATTACTTCAAAATAAAGTGTCCACATGATGTCTTCGACATTACCAAGTGTCTCCCATGTCATTCCAGGTACTGGTGAACATTATACCCTGTCGTTTAACCATATACCAGTAACTGTTGCACAAATTACTACTTGTTGGTGAATGTTGCTGGATCTCAAAAGTAGGTGATTCAGTAGGTGTTGAGATCAATGACAAAACCATACCAAAATACCAACATTCACTTGGTTCAGATTAACTCGGTATTCCTTCTTTGTTGCTCGGTAAACATATAAACCGTACTCGGTAGACAGTTTGCATATGTCTCGGTTCACAACTTGGTGTGTATCATCTTGGTGACTTGTCTTTCTTCTGTAACTGACGCCTTCTTCTATAACTGACACGGGTGACCTTGGTGTTTACCGATTGGACTTTTCGGTAGAATTAACCGACTAGAGTATATAGAATGACTTTGGGCATAAAACTAATGACAACTTAGTAAATAGCAACAATCTCTCCTTTTTACATTAGTTTGGTATGTTTGACAAAACTCCTTTCAAAGTCATAATACAAAATCTATATACTTGCAAAAATAAACTGAAATATCAGTATATACAATGTTCAAATACATACTCAAATACATACTCCCCTTATCAATATTCTGTACATAAATTGATGTTCTTTGCTTTGTATTTCCATGCTCTTGATGTTACATTCTCTTGATGTTCCATGCTCCCCCTAAGAATTTAAACTGTACACTCGGTATATATGATAAATTCTGTACACTCAGATATTCATGCTCAGTCATGTTCGGTACACTCCCCCTTTTTGACAAACATCAAAACTAGTTACCATTTGGTGGGGGCAACTGATCAAAAATAGATTTATACTTTGTATGAGCTTCTGTAAGAGTGTGCTTAAATGCATCCTTGACACTTTCTAGTATTGTAATCTGAGCTGTAATATCAGCTGATAGTGTCATCAAACCATCTAAAGTGCTTCCCTCGACTTGAGTTGACAATTGGGTAGTTCGGTTGACCTGCTCTTGAACTGATGACAAATGGGGAATAAATAATGTTTGAAGAGTCATGATATCCATCCTTATTTTATGCTCTTCATTCTGAAGTTCTAACTATTGAGCCATAAGTCTTTGTAGCCTTGTATAAAAATTCTGAAGAGAATTTGGCTCAGTAGTCAATTTATTTGAAAGATCGGTGATCTCTTTTTCAATGACTTCAGTCTTATTCTTGATATCTATGATGAAGAATGAAAATGTACATAACTTCTGGAATAAATAAATAATATGCTTGAGTTGAGGGGACAACTCAATAGTGAATTCAATAAGCTTTATTTTACCTATAGCAATTGCTTTCTGCACTTCTTTAATCATCTTGGCAGTTAGCTCTTTTTCCTTCAATTTGCTAAGGTATTCTGATGCTTCTACTCCAGATTCCTCCAATTGAATGAGTAGTTAATCTAGTTGCACATGGATGACAACATCTTTATTCATGGTAACTTCAGGTATCATTTCTGTCAATAATGTTTTGACCTTCTGAAGTACTCAGTTCTTCTATTGAATAGTTATATGTCTTTCTTGCTCTTATTTGACTTTACAAAGCTCACCGAATTCTATCCGTGCTTACCCCTTCAATTTTTTTAGGTCAACATTCAGTAGCACAATAGACTTTGACAGATCTACCTTAAAAATGTGTCATATTTCTTTCTTCTCCTTTGATGATGATGCCTTTGCTGATTGAATGGGTACAATGGCTTTGGAGACTTGTCCTTCCTCGGTATGTTTCTCGGTAGAGGCAACACTTTTGTCGGTTCCTGTAGTCTCTGTTGTATCCTTCGATGTTTCCTTGCTTGGAATTTTAGTGGCAATTGTCTTGGTGCTTGAAGGTACTTGTGAAGTTTTCTCATTGGTGGCCTGAGAGGTAGGTTCATCTTGTTTATCCTTTAGAGCCTCTGTGCCTTCATCTGTGTCCTGAGGTTTCTCGGTTGAGACTTGTTGGGTGATCAGAGGATAAGGCTTAACCTATTCCAAAACTAATTCACTAGACACCAGTTTGGCATAGGTGCTTCCTTCTATCATATCTCCTTCCTGTGCTTCAGTGTCTATGTCATCCTCATCTATCTGAATAGTGGAAGCAAGATCTTTCTCGGTGATGTCAACTATTTCTTCTTCACCTTTTGGCTCTTCAGTCTGAATCGTGAATATCTTCTTCCATTTCTCTTTGGTTTCATTTTCAACTTCAAGATATAGTCCATTCATCATTTTTAAGGCCCTTTGTTTTACTTGAAAATTTGTCAGGTAGTTTTTCAAGTGATCTCTTATTTCATCTACTGACATATCTAGAAAGAGATGTACCAAAACTCTTTCTCTTATTTGCTTCTCCGAGTCCATAGCATATTTCCATCTATTATCAATATGTGAGTATAATGCTTTTGGAAGAAAACCAGTCACTTCCAATGGAACTACTCGGAACTTGAGAAGTGTACTAATTACAGCCTCTTCTCTTCATCTATTCTAGTATCATATTTTACATATCTAAATGACCCAAATCTAGCATATTCCTTCAATTTTGCACAAAAATTGTCAACACTATGTACATTTTCCTTTGTGCTTTTTACAATCTGAAGTTTATTTAAATCTTCTGACTCTGTGTCACTTTCCAAAATTAGTCTTCTATTCTTTTATTCTTCTTTCTATAATTTTTTTTAACCTTATGCATTTCTACATTCTTTTGCTTCTTACCGGGTGACACAACAAATGATCTAGTGTTCGGTCGCTTCACTGGTGGGGTCGGTGATATCTTGGTTGCATCCTGTTTCTTTCTTTTCAAAATTTTGCACGTTGGCAACTCGGTGCTTAGTGTAATTGCTGCTTCTTGAGCTTCAGATTCTTCCTCGATTGAAAGTTGATCACTCTTGGTAGGAGTGGAGGTAGAACCTTCTCCAAAATTTTCAGTTAAATCCTTGATCATTCTGGTGGCTTTTTTGGCAGCCTTCAGAACAACAATGCTCATTTTTACTTTCTCTTTCAGCTCTTCATAGGTGCCATATCTTTTCTCGGTAGCATTCCTTGGAAGTGCTAAAAAGGCATCTATCTGCTATTAAGCAATGTCAAAATCTATCTCATAACCCATAGGTGGTAATGATTGAGTCTTGGGTTCGACTGCATTGACATAATAGTACTCTGTATCTATTTCAAAACATATAGTATCCTTGTATTTTTCCATTAGCTGAGGTGGAATCCTATACTTGCTATGCATCTTTTCCTGGAATTTGTTGAAGTAGTCATCCATTATCATATTGAAATTATCACCTATCTGATTGATGAAATTATTTATTTGATGGGTGATAGATCGGTGTAATTCCCAAACAACGTTACTGACTGATGGAAAGAATTTCTGAAAATAGAAGAACATGCACACTAATAGTGACCCAAACTTTAGTGTGTTAGCAGTATTCTTGTTCTTCAGTTTCCTTATTATATTTAGATTTTCAAAAAGATTCTTCAACAACACTTCACATAAATCAATTTGCATACCCATTTTAACAATTTTATAGGCCAAATCTACAAATGCACATGGTACACTATTTTCTCTTGTCGACTAGAAGAAACAATAACCAATAACTCTAATAGAAAAATTAAGTTCTGCATCTGTCATATTGTTCAAATTAAGACCTCTGCTATCAGACTCAACACCTGTTAATGTTATCAATTCCTTCTGTGAAATCATCTTCTGTGCTTGGGCATGGTCATATATAGGGTATCCGATTATCATGTGAATAATCTCCTTGGTGATCTTGAAAGGTTGATCCTCTAGCCACATAAAATCATCATGTACTTGGCTCAAGACAAATTTGACCCATTGGGGTTTGAAGACTCGAGGATAGGTTAGGGCTTCGGTTAATCCCTTGACTTTGGTATGCTCAAACTTGCTATCCAAATTTCCGTCGGTTCACAATTCATCATATATATCCTTAATATCAGTATGACCTAGCTCATCAACTCTGCACTTGGTATAAAATCTAACGTCTTTGATCAACAGAACCCTATCCGGAATGAGAGAGAATGCAGTTTTCTCATCGGTTTCGAAAGCCACTTTGGGAGGTAAAGTATATTTCAGTGTAGGCTTCTCAATGGTTTCTACTACAATGGGTTTCTGAACTTTGGGGGCCATTTTAAACTGAATTTCTACTTACAAAGTAGCTTAGGGTTTCAAATAACTAGAAAACACTTCCAATTTAGTAAATACTTCGCAAATATTCACAACTCGACTTGATCGGTTAACTGCTAAAAATGAGGCTTTAGATTTGCTAAATACCTTGAATTCGCTCTTGGAAATGTTTGATCGCCTTTTGATTCGCTCTTCTTTGCACTTTGAAAACTAGTAAGTAAAAAATGATCGCTCTCAATACTTTAAATATCTCCTTTTGACCTTATCAGGATTCGTGTGGTTAGGTTAAATAGGCATTAAATGCACTTGGTTTCACTTTACTGACTAACTCTCTTAGAAGCTTTTACCGACTAGACAGGTTTAATACTTTTACTGACTTCTCTGGTAAATCAAAAGAATAGATAATTTTTTGAAATTTATATTGCATCTTAGCTATGCAAATTTTGGAATTGAGTGCATAAATATATAGGAACTGTTAAGATCTAACCTTTGAGAATGCAGTCGCTTCATACCTTTATTGACTAATTCGAAGTAGATGCACCTAACTCGGTAGGTAAGGTGCATCCTTCATTAGTTGACACATTTTCCTTCTTTTTCTAAAATTTCTGCAATTTGCTTCTTATCTCCTCAGTATCTCCTCTTGGTTGGTCTCTGTAGTCTTTAGCTATGTGTCCAACTTTCTGACAATGGAAACATGCCATTCCTGGATTTCTCCATGATCTCCGGTTGTTCATTCCAAACCTTATCATACAGTTTGCACTTATGTGTTCATACCTTCCACATCATTCACACCAAACTCTTGTATTGTAATCCCATGGTACTAAAGTATATTGTCGATTGAGATTTGTGTGAGTTCGGTAGCTTCTAGTGTTTTCTCGGTGTGGAGTCCACATATAGTTTTTCTGCTTAAACCAACATTTCTTGGTATTGTGTCCATATCTATTGCAATTTTTGCAAAACCCTTTGTATTTTGCCTTCTGATAATTGTTGACAGACTTTGTTCTACATTGCTTAGATGTGTGACCATACTTATTGCAATTGTAACAATAACCATAAAACCTAGTAACATACGATTGCTTACCTTTTCTGATCTGGGAAACGTTGGCAGTATGTCCTTGTTTTCCACAGTAGCTGCAAATAGGCTTCTTGGCCTTGATGTTCTCTTTGTTTCGAGCTTGCTTAGATGATTCTCCTTTCTCGGTAGTGTTGATCCCTTTCTCGGTAGAGTTGTTTCCTTTGTAACCGAGTCCTGCAATTTTGTTGGGCTTTCTCATATTCAGTTGTCCATTCAACATTCTTGATGCTTCATGGCTTTTCCTCAATGTTTCTTTTGACTTCTTTTTTGCTTCTACTTCATCGGTCAATCTTGATATTTCAAGTTTCAATTCTTGGTTCTCATTTTCTTCTAGTGTAGTTTCATGATGTGCATAGTCCAATTGATCAGATAGATTATGTTGAACTACGGTCATCCTTGATATTTCCTCATTCTTTGCAGACACCATTGCTTCTAGCTGTTATTTTTCTCCTTCTATAATTCGCTTATTATCTTTAGCAGTTCTCAATGCATCAAGATTTTCAGTCATCTATGTGCTAAAATACTCATGTTCCCTTCTCATTGCTTTTAGCTGTTCATTAAGTGCTTTGTTCTTTTCTTTCATTTCTGTAATCATTTCTTCAGATTCTTCTGATATGTTGTTCTCAGATGATTTCTCAATTTGTTCCACCAACTCTTGTGAGTCCTGTAAATCATCAAACAAAATTCTTCCGACTTTCAGTGATCTCTGCATTTGCCTCTACATATCTGCAATCATTTGATTAGCATGATCCAGTTCTTCTCGAAGATTCACAATCCTACGAGATTGATTATAGCCTTCCATTGATAGGATCTTTCTCTTTAGGCTGTTAGACCCTTTACCAAGAATATGGCTCTGATACCAATTGTTAGTTCTTACTTGGAAGGCTAATCTACTGAGAGGGGAGGGGTGAATCAATACTTCAAAACTTTTCTTAAAATTTTTTTTTTTTACTGATAAACACAAACTATGTATTGCTGATCTCAAAGATATGTAATACTGAAACATAATCATAGAAATAACATACATCAAAATATCACTCCATAACACAAAGATTTTTGGTCACGCAGAAACTCTTGGTTAGAGAAAAAAACTGCGGTGGGGATGGCACCCACAACTTCACTTCTGCAGTAATCAAGATTGCTCGGTTAGATCTACATGTTTAGCCATTTCTAATAGCTTACCCTATTAGGAGTATAAAGATCTTTAGATCTACCTTGCTAAAGGATTTTACAAACACTTCTACAAAATTTTGTACCTAGTTAAAGGCTTTACAATTTATAGACTTTATTAGAGTCTTTTACACTGTTAAAGGTTTCTATTACAATTTAAAATTTCAGTCAAAAATCTTTACAAAATATCTACAACTTCACATCTGAAATGTTATAGCAAACTCTATGTGCTCAATATAAAATTACCTTGCTCATAGCATTCCTCGGTAAATGATAAATTAACTCAATAACCACTTCTGTATACTCTGTCCTCTTAAACTGTTCTCTGAAACCTTCTCGATAACCTATGATTATCTCTGCCAATCTTCTTTCTTCTTACCAAACTATGTCATTCGTTTGTATCTCTTTTCTTGATTGACTTTTCATATCATATCATATACTCAAATCATTCTGTTTATATAGATCTCTGAGATGATGAACTATTCATGCTTCAATCATACAAACATGTTTTATCGAATGAATAAACGTAGAAATTATTTCATTGGATATTCTTCCTCAAAATCATACAAATCTTTAAATGCAATTTCCTAAGTAGTAACGGTTTCATCTTCTCGAATTATGTAACACGTTTCACATGTGTGTCCAGGTTCATTGAATCTAGTAACGCATTTCACATGTGTGTCCAGGTTCATTGAATCTGGTAACACGTTTTCACTCGGTTCAGATTAACTCAATATTCCTTCTTTGCTGCTCGGTAAACATATAAACCTTACACGGTAGATAGTCTGCATATGTCTCGGTTCATAGATCGATGTGTATCATCTTGGTGACTTGTCTTTCTTTTGTAACTGACACCTTCTTCTGTAACCGACACCGGTGACCTTGGTGTTTACCGACTGGACTTTTCGATAGAATTAACCGACTAGAGTATATAGAATGACTTTGGGCATAAAACTAATGACAACTTAGAAAATAGCAACAATCTCTCCTTTTTACATTAGTTTGGTATGTTTGACAAAACTCCTTACAAAGTCATAATACAAAATCTATATACTTGCAAAAATAAACTGAAATATCAGTATATATAATGTTCAAATACATACTCAAATACATACTCCCCTTATCAATATTATGTACATAAATTGATGTTCCATGCTCTGTATTTCCATGCTCTTGATGTTACATGCTCTTGATGTTCCATGCTCCCCCTAAGAATTTCAACTGTACACTCGGTATATATGATAAATTTTGTACACTCAGATATTCATGCTCGGTCATGTTCGGTACACTCCCCCTTTTTGACAAACATCAAAACTAGTTACCATTTGGTGGGGGCAACTGATCAAAAATAGATTTATACTTTGTATGAGCTTCTGTAAGAGTGTGCTTAAGTGCATCCTTGATACTTTCCAGTATTGTAATCTGAGCTGTAATATCAGCTGACAGTGTCATCAAACCATCTAAAGTGCTTCCCTCGACTTGAGTTGACAATTGGGTAGCTTGGTTGATCTTCTCTTGAACTAATGACAAATGGGGAATAAATAATGTTTGAAGAGTCATGATATCCATCCTTATTTTATGCTCTTCATTCCGAATTTCTAACTGTTGAGCCATAAGTGTTTGTAGCCTTGTATTAAATTTTTGAAGAGAATTTGGCTCGGTAGTCAATTTATTTGAGAGATCGGTGATCTCTTTTTCAATGACTTCAGTCTTATTCTTGATATCTTTGATGAAGAATGAAAATGTACATAACTTCTGGAATAAATAAATAACATGCTTGAGCTGAGGGGGCAACTCAACAATGAATTCAATAAGCTTTATTTTACCTATAGCAATTGCTTTCTGCACTTCTTTAATCATCTTGGCAATTAGCTCTTTTTCCTTCAATTTGCTAAGGTATTTTGATGCTTCTACTCCAAATTCCTCCAATTGAATGAGTAGTTCATCCAGTTGCACATGGATGACAACATCTTTATTGATGGTAGCTTCAGGTATCATTTCTGTCCATAATGTTTTGACCTTCTGAAGTACTCAGTTCTTCTGTTGAATAGTTATTTGTCTTTCTACTCCAAATTCCTCCAATTGAATGAGTAGTTCATCCAGTTGCACATTTGATGACAACATCTTTATTGATGGTAGCTTCGGGTATCATTTCTGTCCATAATGTTTTGACCTTCTGAAGTACTCAGTTCTTTTGTTGAATAATTATTTGTCTTTCCTGCTCTGCTTTGGCTTTACAAAGCTCATTGAATTCTATCAGTGCTTGCCCCTTCAATTTTGTTAGGTCAACATTCGGTAGCACAATAGGCTTTGACAGATCTACCTTAAAAATGTGTCATTTTTTCTTTCTTCTCGTTTGATGATGATGCCTTTGTCGATTGAATGGGTACAATGGCTTTGGAGACTTGTCCTTCCTTGGTATGTTTCTCGGTAGAGGAAACACTTTTATCAGTTCCTGTAGTCTCTATTGTATCCTTCGGTGTTTCCTTGCTTGGAATTTCAGTGGCAGTCTTGGTGCTTGAAGGTACTTGTGAAGTTTTCTTGCCGGTGGCCTGAGAGGTAGGTTCATCCTGTTTATCCTTTGGAGCCTCTGTGCCTTCATCTGTGTCCTGAGGTTTATCAGCTGAGACTTGTTGGGTGATCGGAGGATAAGGCTTAACCTGTTCCAAAACTGATTCACTAGACACCAGTTTGGCATAGGTCCTTCCTTCTATCATATCTCCTTCCTGTGCTTCAGTGTCTATGACATCCTCATCTATCTGAATAGTGGAAGCAAGATCTTTCTTAGTGATGTCAACTATTTCTTCTTCACCTTTTGGCTCTTCAGTCTAAATCCTGAATATCTTCTTCCATTTCTCTTTGGTTTCATTTTCAACTTCAAGATATAGTCCATTCATCATTTTTAAGGCCCTTTGTTTTACTTGAAAATTTGTTTGGTAGTTTTTCAAGTGATCTCTTATTTCATCTACTAACATATCTGGAAAGAGATGTACCAAAACTCTTTCTCTTATTTGCTTCTCCGATTCCATAGCATATTTCCATCTATTATCAATATGTGAGTATAATGCTTTTGGAAGAAAACTAGTCACTTCCAATGGAACTACTCAGAACTTGAGAAGTGAACTAATTACAGTCTCTTCTATTTTCCTCTTCTCTTCGTCTGTTCTAGTATCATATTTTACATATCGAAATGACCCAAATCCACCATATTCCTTCAATTTTGCACAAAAATTGTCAACACTATGTACATCTTCCTTTGTGCTTTTTACAATCTGAAGTTTATTTAAATCTTCTAACTCTGTGTCACTTTCCAAAATTAGTCTTCTGTTCTTTTGTTCTTCTTTCTATAATTTTTTGTAACCTTAGGCATTTCTACATTCTTTTTCTTCTTACAGGGTGACACAACAGATGATCTAGTCTTCGGTCTCTTCACTGGTGGGGTCGGTGTTACCTTGGTTGCATCCTGTTTCTTTTTTTTCAAACTTTTGCCCTTTGGCAACTCGGTGCTCAATGTAATTGCTGCTTCTTGAGCTTCAAATTCTTCCTCGATTGAAAGTTGATCACTCTTGGTAGGAGTGGAGGTAGAACCTTCTCCAAAATTTTCAGTTAAATCCTTGATCATTCTGGTGGCTTTTTTGGCAGCCTTCGGAACAACAATGCTCACTTTTACTTTCTCTTTCACCTCTTCATAGGTGCCATATCTTTTCTCGGTAGCATGCCTTGGAAGTGCTAAAAAGGCATCTATCTGCTGTTGAGCAATGTGAAAATCTATCTCATAACCCATAGGTGGTAATGATTGAGTCCTGGGTTCAACTGCATTGACATAACAGTACTCTGTATCCAATTCAAAACATATAGTATGCTTGTATTTTTCCACTAGCTGAGGTGGAATCCTATACTTGCTATGCATCTTTTCCTGGAATTTGTTGAAGTAGTCATCCATTATCATATTGAAATTATCACCTAGCTGATTGATGAAATTATTTATTTGATGGGTGATAGGTCAGTGTAATTCCCAAACAATGCTACCGACTGATGGAAAGAATTTATGAAAATAGAAGATCATACACACTAATAGTGACCCAAACTTTAGTGTGTTAGCAGTATTCTTCTTCTTTAGTTGCCTTATTGTATTTAGATTTTCAAAAAGATTCTTCAACAACACTTCACATAAATCAATTTGCATACCCTTTTTAACAATTTTATAGGCCAAATCTATAGCTGCACACGGTACACTATTTTCTCTTGCCGACTAGAAGAAACAATAACCAATAACTGTAATAGCAAAATTAAGTTCTGCATCTGTCGCATTGTTCAACTTAAGACCTCTGCTATCAGACTCAACACCTGTTAATGTTATCATTTCCTTCTATGAAATCATCTTCTGTGCTCGGGCATGGTCAAATATAGTGTATCCAGTTATCATGTGAATAATCTCCTTGGTGATCTTGAAAGGTTGATACTCTAGCCACATAAAATTGTCATGTACTTGGCTCAAGACAAATTTGACCCATTGGGGTTTGAAGACTCGAGGATAGGTTAGGGCTTCGGTTAATCCCTTGACTTTGATATGCTCAAACTTGCTATCCAAATTTCCATTGGTTCACAATTTATCATACATATCCATAATCTCAGTATGACCTAACTCATCAACTTTGCACTTGGTATAAAATCTAACATCTTGATCAACTGAACCCTATCCGGAATAAGAGAGAATGTAGTTTTCTCATCGGGTTCAAAAGCCACTTTGGGAGGTAAAGTATATTTCAGTGTAGGCTTCTCAATGGTTTCTACTACAACGGATTTCTGAACTTTGGGGGCCATTTCAAATGGAAATTCTACTTACGAAGTAGCTTAGGGTTTCAAATAACTAGAAAATGCTTCGAACTTAGTAAATACTTCGCAAATATTCACAACTCGACTTGATCGGTTAACTGCTAAAAATGAGGCTTTAGATTTGCTAAATACCTTGAATTCGCTCTTGGAAATGTTTGATCGCCTTTTGATTCGCTCTTCTCTGCACTTTGAAAACTAGTAAGTAAAAAATGACCGTGCTCAATACTTTAAATATCTCCTTTTGACCTTATCGGGATTCATGTGGTTAGGTTAAATAGGCATTAAATGCACTTGGTTTTACTTTACCGATGAACTCTCTTATAAGCTTTTACCGACTAGACTGGTTTAATACTTTTACCGACTTCTTTGGTAAATCAAAAGACTAGATAATTTTTTGAATTTTCTATTGCATCTTAGCTATGCAGATTTTGGAATTGAGTGCATAAATATATATAGGAACTGTTAAGATCTAACCTTTGAGAATGCAGTCCCTTCATACCTTTATTGACTAATTCAAAGTAGATGCACCTAACTCGATAGGTAAGGTGCTTCCTTCATTAGTTGACACATTTTCCTTCTTTTTCTAAAATTTCTGCAATTTGCTTCTTATCTCCTCAATTTCTCCTCTTGGTTGGTCTCTACAGTCTTTAGCTATGTGTCCAACTTTCTGACAATGAAAACATGCCATTCCTAGATTTCTCCATGATCTCCGGTTGTTCATTCCAAACCTTATCATACAGTTTGCACTTATGTGTCCATACCTTCCACATCATTCACACCAAATTCTTGTATTGTAATCCCATGGTACTAAAGTATATTGTCGATTGAGATTTGTGTGAGTTCGGTAGCTTCTAGTGTTTGCTCGGTGTGGAGTCCACATATAGTTTTTCTGCTTAAACCAACATTTCTCGGTATTGTGTCCATATCTATTGCAATTTTTGCAAAACCCTTTGTATTTTGCCTTCTGATAATTGTTGATAGACTTTGTTCTACATTGCTTAGATGTGTGACCATACTTATTGCAATTGTAACAATAACCATAAAACCTAGTAACATCCGGTTGCTTACCTTTTCTGATCTGGCAAATGTTGGCAGTATGTCCTTGTTTTCCACAGTAGTTGCAAATAGGCTTCTTGTCCTTGATGTTCTCTTTGTTTCCAGCTTGCTTAGATGATTCTCCTTTCTCGGTAGTGTTGATCCCTTTCTCGGTAGAGTTGTTTCCTTTGTAACCGAGTCCTACATTTTTGTTGGGTTTTCTTATATTCAGTTGTCCATCCAACATTCTTGATGGTTCGTGGCTTTTCCTCAATGTTTCTTTTGACTTCTTTTTTGCTTCTAGTTCATCGGTCAATCTTGATATTTCAAGTTTCAATGCTTGGTTCTCATTTTCTTCTAGTTTAGCTTCATGATGTGCATAGTCCAATTGATCAGACAGATTATGTTGAACTACAGTCATCCTTGATATTTCCTCATTCTTTGCAGACACCATTGCTTCTAGCTGTTGTTTTTCTCCTTCTATAATTCTCTTATTATCTTTAGCAGTTCTCAATGCATCAAGATTTTCAGTCATCTGTGTGCTAAATTACTCATGTTCCCTTCTCATTGCTTTTAGCTGTTCATTAAGTGCTTTGTTCTTTTCTTCCAGTTCTACAATCATTTCTTCAGATTCTTCTGATATGTTGTTCTCAGATGATTTCTCAATTTGTTCCACCATCTCCTGTGAGTCATGTAAATCATCAGACAAAATTCTTTCGACTTTCAGTGATCTCTGCATTTGCCTCTGCATATCTGCAATCATTTGATTAGCATGATCCAATTCTTCTTGAAGATTCACAATCCTGCTAGATTGTTTATAGCCTTCCATTGATAGGATCTTTCTCTTTAGGCTGTTAGACCCTTTACCAAGAATATGGCTCTGATACCAATTGTTAGGTCTTACTTGGAAGGCTAATCTACTGAGAGGGAAGGGGTGAATCAATACTTCAAAACTTTTCTTAAAAAAAAAACAATTTTACTGATAAACACAAACTATGTATTGCTGATCTCAAAGATATGTAATACTGAAACATAATCATAAAAATAACATACATCAAAATATCACTCCATAACGCAAAGATTTTAGGTCACGTAGAAACTCTTGGTTAGAGAGAAAAACTGTGGTGGGGATGGCACCCACAACTTCACTACTGCAATAATCAAGATTGCTCGGTTAGAGCTACATGTTTAACCATTTCTGATAGCTTACCCTATTAGGAGTATAAAGATCTTTAGATCTACCTTGCTAAAGGATTTTACAAACACTTCTACAAAATTTTGTACCTGGTTAAAGGCTTTACAATTTATAGACTTTATTAGAGTCTTTTACCCTGTTAAAGGTTTCTATTACAACTTAAAATTTCAGTCAAAAATCTTTACAAAATATCTGCAACTTCACATCTGAAATGTTATAGCAAACTCTATGTGCTCAATATAAAATTACCTTGCTCATATCATTCCTCGGTAATTGATAAATCAACTTGATAACCGCTTCTGTATACTTTGTCTGCTTAAACTGTTCTATGAAACCTTCTCGGTAACATGTGATTATCTCTGTCAATATTCTTTCTTCTTACTAAACTATGTCATTCCTTTGTGTCTCTTTTCTTGATTGACTTTTCATATCATATCATATACTCAAATCATTCTGTTTATATAGATCTCTGAGATGATGGCCTGTTCATGCTTCGATCATACAAACATGTTTTATTGAATGAATAAACGTAGAAATTATTTCATTGGATATTCTTCCTCAAAATCATACAAAATCTTTAAATGCAATTTCTTATGTAGTAACGGTTTCATCTTCTCAAATTATGTAACACGTTTCACATGTGTGTCCAGGTTCATTGAATCTAGTAACACGTTTTCACTCGGTTTAGATTAACTTGGTATTCCTTCTTTGCTGCTTGGTAAACATATAAACCTTACTCGGTAGACAATCTGCATATGTCTCGGTTCACAGCTCGGTGTGTATCATGTCGGTGACTTGTCTCTCTTCTATTACCGACACTGGTGACCTTGGTGTTTACCGACTAGACTTTTCGGTAGAATTAACCGACTAGAGTATATAGAATGACTTTGGGCATAAAACTAATGACAACTTAGTAAAGAGCAACAATTTTTGCATAGAAAAAGGGAATAGATTATGATGAAATATTTTCTCCAGTTGTAAAAATGACTTCAATTAGAATTGTACTTAGTCTTGTGTCTGTATATGATTTACATCTTGAACAATTAGATGTCAAAACAACTTTTCTCCATGAAGATTTGGAGGAGGAAATTTACATGTTGCAACCACAGGGATATGTGGTCAAAGGTAAGGAGAACTTGGTGTGCAAGTTGAAGAAAAGTTTGTATGGCCTAAAACAAGCACCCCGAAAATGGTATTTAAAATTTGATAGTTTCATGGTTGAACAAGGTTATCATAGATGTCATTCTAATCATTGTTTATATTTTAAGAGATTGGATAATGACAGTTATATTATCGCGTTGCTTTATGTTGATGACATGCTTGTTGTTGGGTCTAACATGCAACACATAAATGATCTTAAATAGAAATTATCCAGGTCATTTGCGCCTATGAAGGATTTGGGTGCAGCTAAGCAAATTCTCGGTATGAGGATTACACAGGACAGGAAAAATAGAACCTTGAATTTGTCTCAAAGCGAGTATATAAAGAAGGTGTTTAAAAGATTTAACATGCAGGATGTAAAAGCAATTAGTACACCTTTGGCTAGTCATTTCAAATTGACTAAGGAGATGTTCCCAAAGGCACAGGAAGAGGTAAATAAAATGTCTAACATTCCATATTCATCAGTTGTTGGCAGTCTGATGTATGCAATGGTTTGCAGAAGGCCAGATATTGCACATGCAGTGGGAGTTGTGAGTAGGTTTATGAGTAATCCAGGTATGGAACATTGGAATGCTATGAAATGGATTCTTTGGTATCTAAAAAGAACTACTACAAAGGCATTATGTTTCAAAAAATCTAATGCTGCTTTGAGTGGATTTGTTGACTCTGATCTAGCAGGTGATATTGATTCACGGAGGAGTACTACAGGGTATGTTTTTACTATAGGAGGAACTGCAGTCAGTTGGATTTCTAGGCTGCAAAAGGTTGTTGCACTTTCAACCACTGAAGCTGAGTATGTTGTTGCTACAGAAGCCAGCAAGGAGATGATTTGGTTACAATATTTTCTAGAGGAATTGGGTCAGACACAGGAGGATCACCCATTGTATACCGATAGCCAGAGTGCCATTCATCTTGCAAAGAACTCTGCTTTTCATTCAAGGACAAAGCACATTCAGCTCAGGTACGACTTCATCCAGACTATTTTGGAGGAGGGTCAGTTACGGCTTGAGAAGATTCACACAAGTGAGAATCTTGTCGATATGTTCATGAAGGAAGTTCCACAGGAGAAGTTGATTTCTTCATCAGTTTTAGTTGGTCTTCTTGATTGATAATTGTGGAATTTATACCAGTCGAGTCCCATTGTTTTATCTAGCGGATGTTGCAAGTACAGTGGTGTCATCTAGTATCAGTCTCCAAGTGGGAGATTGTTGATATGTGGCGACTGATCAACAAAGTACTGTACACTTAGCATGTATTCTCGTCGGGGTCTGAGGTCGGGCTGGGCCCCGGGAAAGCGGGCGAATCCCGCTACGAAGGTTCAAGGGTAGCAGCCCCCGAGAATTTTTTATGCCATTTTTATTGATGAAAATCGACATTGTAATAAAACCCTAAAAAAGCCAACTTTGTTTGTTTCCCTAAAAACACATGTTATAAGCGGCTGGGATGCTTAAGGCATTGTAAGGATGATGTACTATTTTTGCTAGATAATAAGAAAGATTGGATGACTGTGTATGGTGGACATAACCCATTCCGGGTGAACCATGTTAAATATCTGTGTTATCTGTGTCTTGTTTTATTTCTTTATCTTTTGTATTTAAATATGCATATAATTGTTAGTTCATATTTGCTTTGGATTTGCTTGAAACCCTAACACACAGAAGCTGCAATAACCAACTCACCCAAACATAATTACCAAGCCCATGATTTGAAGGAGAGATCAATCAACAAAGATAAAGAGCACATCCCAACATAATTACCAAATCAATCATCGAAACTGTAGACC
The DNA here is from genome assembly GCF_030272615.1 of Cryptomeria japonica. Taxonomy (NCBI): domain Eukaryota; kingdom Viridiplantae; phylum Streptophyta; class Pinopsida; order Cupressales; family Cupressaceae; genus Cryptomeria; species Cryptomeria japonica. Next base: position 660,968,009 of record NC_081405.1, on the reverse strand, counting down.
ATGATAAAGAGTAATGCCAAAGAACAACAATGATCGACTGGAAAAGAGCGCGTGAGAACATCATAATCTAGTAAATGACCAAATAAGCCCGACCTATCAGACAAGAGACACACTGCATGGATGAAACTCCATCGCCACCCTCGTTCGTAGAGAAAATACTTACCATGTATGCCATCAACAAAAGTGTTACCACAAGATGAGACAACACCCTCCCTAATGTAATACACACAAGAACGTCCACGAAAAACATGGTATGTGATGAAAGCATCAGACCACAAATAAACATAAAGGATACCACCAATCCAAAGAAATGAACAAGCCAGACAAAGTTCAGATGACACATCGAGAAGAACAAGAAAACACATGCGAGACCCTATCAAACTAGAGGCCCCTGAGCCCAAAAGTCTACCATAGAAGACTAAAAGAGAATGCTCATGCAAGAAGAGGGAATATCCATAGGGGAGACTTCCAAATATTCCATGCCCTCAACTGCAGCCTCATTAGCAAGAAAATCAGCAATACAATTAATTTCCCTATAACAATGAGAAATAGTAAAGGAACTAAAACACTTTAATTGAACAAGGATTCGGTCTAAAAGGTATTGTAAGTACCAGGAGACACATTTCTTATTGGAGACCGAATGAAAAACCAACATTGAATCCCCTTCAATGACAATATCCTTAATGCTCAGAGAAATAGCTAAATCTAGACCAAATGATAAAGCATGAAATTCAGCAGAACTGTTGGAACCAACACCAATAAATTTACAAGCAACTTTGACAATATTTGAATTATGATAAAAAAGGACAGCTCCGATCCCATATTTACCCAGATTACCCTTGGCAGCCCCATCAAAATTTAATTTAAAAGAAAATTGCGGAGGAGGAGACCATTTAGTAAGCCTACACTTGACAAGAGAGGATGAACCTAATGATACAACCCAATGAGATGGAATGACTCGAAGAGCCTCCCTTTTCTATGTCACCTAATTATCCCAGTGGGAAAGGGAACATAAATGTTCTAAATTTTTATAAATATAAGAAATCACCACTTCAAAAATGGAAGATTGAATCCTATCAAGCACATCCATCAATGAAGCAGATTTATGCTTGAAAATCCTAGAGTTCCTCTCAAGCAAGATATTCCAAATAACAATAGATAGAGCAAAAACCAAGAGACATGAGTAAAATGAAGATGAATACAATAAAGGCCAAGCCAAAAAATGAGATATTAAAGTAGGACCAATAGCAAAAGACCGTCTAAGCATACCAAACAACCAATACCAACAATCCAAAGCAAATAGACAATGCAAAAACACATGATCCATGGATTCCATGAAGAAGCCACAAAACACACAAGGAAACACCGTTGTAATCCCAAGCCTATCTAATCTCATCCCTGTAAGAACTCTATGTTAAATTGCAAGCCAGGCAAAGGAACCAGCTTTAGGAAGACAATCTGAATGCCAAAAGAGCTGAGAAGGCAAAGAGGGGATATAAGACGAATGAGACCAGACCTTGTACCCCTTCTTTACTGTATAAGAACCTTAAGCATTCTTAGTCCAAATCAAAACATCCTCCCTATCCTAAAATGCTAGCAATATCTTCTCAAGCTCCCGTAAATAAGCATCTTTGAGTTCTTGACTTATCAACACAAAATCAATGGATTTCCAACAAAAAATAGGATAGGGACCTGAAGTATCAACAACACAATAATCAACAACAAAAACACCCCAAAGATCAGTGAGGATATTAGATAAAGGAGACCAATCTCGAATGGAAGACAAGGCAACATGACCATTCCAAACTTCATCCCAAAAATGAGCCTTTCTCCTATTATTGAATTACCCAAGAGAGGTGAGGAATGATAACTGATCTACAAATAGAAATAAAATTCCAAAAAGCTATACCATTTGGGAGAAATGAAGCTATGAATAACTGTTCTCTAGGAGCCCCCCTCATATACTTAACAAACATAAGGGAAGCCCATTTACTAGAAAGGTCCTTATATAGCTTCCAGAAAAGTTTAGGCCCCAAAGCTTTATTCTGAGTAACTAAGTCTCTGATACCCAAACCCCCTAACTCCCTAGGAAGACATACCCTATCCCAGGCTAATAGAGGGATCTTCTTCTTACCCCCAATATTTTGATTCCAAAGAAAGGATCTTAAAGACACCTTAAGCTCATGAACAACCTTGGAAGGAGTTTTCAAAACAAACATCAAATAAATAGGAATGGTATTAAGGATTTTCTTAATCAAAAGAAGCTTACCCACTAAAGTGAGCCATTTATGATTCCAAGAAGAAATTCTAGAAGATACTGCATGAACCACTTTATCCCAAAACATTTCCTTATCTGATCCAACAAAAAAATGAATGCCTAAATACTTACAAGGGAAAGAACCCACTTGAAAACCCTAAAAATGAGTCAATCTACTTTGAACTAAAGGGGAAACATTCAGAAAAAACACCTTTGATTTAAGACTATTAACTTTCTGCCTAGAAAAAGAAGAGTAGTCGGCAATAATTTTCTTGATAACTCTAGCCTCTGCCAGTGAGGCTGAACCAAATAGGAGCATATCATCTGCATAAAGACAGCGGGATTGCGAAATCGGATACCCATCAATCTTAATACCATTCCAAAGGCCTGAAGATCTAGCAGCAGAAATGGCCCTACTAAAAGATTCAGCTAAAAGAATAAATAGAAAGGGGGTGAGAGGATCCCCTTGCCTAACACCTCGAGAGGAAGAGAAAAAGCCAGAAGGGGAACCATTAAGCAAAACTAAAAAATGAGCAGAAGAAATGCAGGAAAAAACCCATTTAACCCAACTATGAGCAAAACCAAAGCGATTCAGAACGGAAACTAACGAATGCCAATCTACTGGATCATATGCTTTAAACATACCAAGTTTAAGAATCATAGCCGAAATCTTCTGAAGTGAGATGGAATGCAAGATCTCATGTATAAGAACAACACCCTCTGAAGTTTCCCTCCTAGGAACAAAACCACCCTGATCAATAGACACAATCCTAGGAATGAGTTTAGCCAACCTAACTGAAATTGCCTTAGTAACGATTTTATACAAGGTTTTACATAAAGCAATAGTACAAAAATTAGAAAAAGAATTAGGACTGTCCATCTTAGGGATAATGTCAATAAGAGTTGTGTTAAGCTCCTTCAAAATAGTTCTATTTTGCCTAGACTCCTCAAGAGCTAGTAAGACATCATTCCCCATAAAATTCTAGCATTTTTGAAAAAACAAAGCCGTGAACCCATCCGGTCTCGAAGCCTTCTCCGGAGACATGGAAAAGACCACCTCTCTTAACTCAAAACTAGTAAAAGGAGCCATGAGCATCTTATTGCCATCCTCCCTAACAAATAAAGTGATTGAATTAACAAAGTTATTATCCGAAGTCACTGATTCAGCAGAAAGAAAGGACTTAAAAAATTTAACAACCTCTAAAGCGATGGCACCATCATCAATCAAACAATTCCCATTGGAATCATGAATGCAAGATATTCTATTATGTTGTCTCTTTAGTTTGGTTGAAGAATGAAAAAATTAGTATTCCTATCACCTTTTGATAACCATAAGTCCCTAGATTTCTGCCTCCAATAATATTCTTCACAAGCCAAAACTTCCTCAAGTTTGGCTTTCAAACATTTAAGTCTATTAAAGGATAAAGAATCCATACCAGAATTTAAAATAACCTCATTCATCTGCTCAATTTCCTCCTTAATCCTAGCCTTTTCACCAAAAATATTCTTAAAATGCAAAGAATTTCATTCTCTAATATTACCTTTAAGAAAGGCCAACTTCTTAACAATCTGATATATCCTAGATCCACTGACATGAGGAGAAGACAACCACCACATTTTCAGCAGGGGCAAAAAATATTGATCCCTAAACCACATCGGTTCAAATTTGAAAGGAAGCTTCCTAAGGGCTCTATCCTCAAGAATAGAAAATAAAATAGGAAAATGATCCAAGCCTATATAAGGTAGAACTGAGGAAAATAAATCCCTATATGAACTAAACCAACTTTCAGACACCAAAAAATGATCCAACCTTTCAGTAATCTGACATAAATCCTTTCTCATATTAGTCCAAGTAAAAGGGCCATTTTGAGTTTTACAATCAACCAGGTTCAACTCCTTAATAAAATGACAAAAATCACCAATAATATGCTTGTTTGGAATGATACCCCCCGCTTTCTCATCAAGACTTGAGATAGCATTGAAGTCATCCCCAAAAACCAAAAAGGCACCCATCAATGGAGAAGCAATCACAACTAAACTCTCCCAAAGTTTCCTTTTCTCAACAATACTAATAGGACCATAAATATTGAAAAGCCAAAATTTAGCAATGGAAAATATACTTTTCACTAAACCAAGCATCCAAATCAAGGAAGAAGCAACCAAAGAAAGATCCACACAAAGATCATTCCAAAGGAAAGCAAGCCCTCCCAAAGCCTCCACAAAAGAAGAAATACAAATTTCCAGGGCTTCCAAGAAGAAAACAAAAAATTGGCAGAAGGCAAATTTAACTTAGTTTCTTGAACCATCACAATATCACACTTCATTAAGTTCAACTGGGACTTAATCAAGCATCTTTTGTTAGGGCATTATTCCAAGATATGATCCTCATTGACCTGGAGAGGAGGTGGAGACTCCCCTCTTTTCACAATTGCAAGTCTGAGAGATCATTCCCTCAGAAAAGTCCTTCTAAAGACACCTTTTAGAAGCCAAGGCCCTTGTAATAGGCGGACTAAAAGGCTTCTTTTTCCTCTTCCTCTTGGAAGAATCCATTGGAGAAAGAAGAGTTGATTGAATACCCACATCAATTTCCAGCTGGGTCTTAACATGCTTAGGTTTACGACCCCTCTTCAAAGGGGTATTAAATGGAGATGTAGGAGAGAGTAGAGACTGAATCAAGGGCAGTCTACCAGTGGTACCTAAAGGATCAGGTCCACTAGGAAGCATATCCTTATCTTGACCAAGAACCTCAAAACCACTGCTACCCAAAGGAACATCACAGGGACAGAAGGATTCATATCCTTATCCGGATCAAGCACCTCAAAAGATTAGTTGTAGGAAGTGCAGATAAATCTTTATCCAGCTTTAAAAAGTGAATTTATTGCTTAAGATAATTTTATAAATATATTTTATGTTTTGACATGACAATTATTCAAACAAATTTAAGCTTTAATGAATAATTAATTAGAATAATGTTGATTGATTATCATCATCATCAATTATAGAGTCCACTTTATGGAACAATTTATTTACCTTAAATTATCCTCCATTATTGTTGATGCACTTTATAATGGTTAAAAAAACCATTGCAAAATTGCTAGTATATATCTCTACATAAAATTTAGAATAATACTCAGGCAAAATGACTATGAGTAGCTCCAAATTCTTGCCTCCGAACCCGTTCATTGCCTCTTTGCAAACATTTTTTAAAGCTCTATCCACCTGTTAACATCTTCAACAAAAAGACCAAAAACAAATAATTTTTTTTTTCCATTTTCTATTCCAGAAAACACCTCTATAAGTTTAGATCAACCAGAAAACAATTCTATGAATTTGAGAAAAAGTATAGACAAACAATATTAGTTCCTGTGTATTCCTACCATGCCAGAGATTTGGCACATTTGAGCCAAATCCTGACAAAACGCTCTCTTGAAAACTTTGTGAAAAGTTGATGCAAGCCCAGAGGTTAATTGTTCCCCCATTCACAATTTTCTGTTTTATTTAGTGTTATGCAAATATTAATTAGAAAAAAATGCCCATCTCTTTAATAATACATTAAGCTACTGTTTCTTTTATCTAGAGACTGTATTCTCCCTGTTGTTGATCAATCATACTGGATAATGTAAATACAATTCAATCAAATGAGCAGGAAATGCTATTTACTTTATAAATCATGTTCCACTGACCAGTATCATGATACTTCAACTACACATGGAAATTAATACATTAATAGAATCAAAGTATTATAAAATGTGACTATTTTACACAATAAAAAATCTATACCCATTGTCCAAAGTTTCATCCATACAAAGAATGAGGTCTCTACCCATGGAACAGGGAGGATTGGAGCTTCCACAGAGGCAAGCTTGTTACTGATTTTTATAATACAATCCTTTCCATAAGTATCTTGATCATGATCAAATTGGCAAACAGTCTGCACAAAAACACTTTACACCTTAGATACCCATTGACTTGTCCAAAATTAAGTTGAAGTTAATACTTAAATAATGGGCAGAAAGCTATTGATTGTATATATTTGTTGAAAGAGAACTAGGTTGGTTTGACTGTTATGTAAAGCTCTACCTCCATTGGCAGATAGTTTGCCTTTTGTGTAGACATGGAAGGTGGGTATGCTGAATTTTAAAGCCATACATTTCTTGGAGATACTTAACTATTGATTTCATGGTTGATTTCTTATCCACTGGGGACCTTTTCAAACCAAAATAATTTGGAGTTCAGTCAGATTTGGTTTTGAAAACATATTATTTCAAAGAAAATAACCTACATTCTTTGCACTGAAAATAATTGTCCTTGAGTATTCTTTGCATGTAGAACATTGATTGTAAGAGGAATATTATTTCTTATGTGACTAATCCTTTCCACATGGAGCTGTACAGATCATTATGTTTAGTCTAAGTTACTGTATTACACTTGTAGAGTCAACAATAGCTAAAAATATTGTGTCTTGAATGGTATTTCTATCTACAACATATTAAAAACAAACCTAATAAATTTTTTTTTGGTTGTCGTATTGGACTATGGTTTTTTAGTCAATAGCATATACATTCTTACCTAACTGAATGTGAATTCATCTTCGGCATTGTCTTCTTCAAATATTCAAATATCAGAATAAATCAAATGCCAAAATACAATTTGAATGGATCAATGCTTCTCTCAAATTCTATAAAAATAATAATTCCAATTGATTGACATAATTAAACAAATTATAAAAAAATAATTATCCAGAAAACATTTTATATTAAATACCCAAGAAAATTGGAACAGTGAATAAACGTTTCTATCTTTACCAGGCTCTTTTGTCTTTTTCTCTTCCATAATACTGGAAACATTAATAAAAAATGAATTTAAGGAAATATTAATCTTATTATCTCTGAAATACAATGAATTGATTGGCCCATCGAAGGCTGTAGGGAACATACTTCAATGGGGTTTCCCTCTGAGATGAGAGACAAGTATCAGCAATTGCTTTTCTATCATTACTTACTCAATGCACACTCACAGATCTCAGAACAGATGATATAGCCTATTTCAAAGCAAATCTTGATGGTTTTTAAAATCTTTATTTGATGATGGTCATTTCACTGATGAGAAGACAATAGGCGAGTGAATTGAGAGCTGCATACCACATCAGTTCCGCCTACACAAAAACAAACAAAAAAAGAAAAATAGATCTTTACAACATATTCTTCTGAACATCAAGATAAGTTCAAATTGAATTGGAAGACGGCATATCAGATTTTACAGATTTCTTTTCAATATGCACAAGATAACTTTTAAAAGACAATTAGATATGTTAGAATGTTACCTCCTAGTACCGATGGTTGGAAGGAATCAATCAATAGTATGGTGGAGGTGGAGATGGAGATGGAGATGGAGATGGAGATGGAGATGGAGATGGAGATGGAGATGGAGATGGAGATGGAGATGGTGATGGTGGTGGTGGTGGTGGTGGTGGGGAGTTATAATAATACAGTGGAGGAGGAGATGGAGATGGTGGAGGGGGAGATTTATAGTAATATGGGGGTGGAGGAGATGGAGATGGAGGTGGTGGGGATTTATAATAGTATGGTGATGGAGGTGAAGGGGATGGTGGTGGAGGAGACTTGTAATAGTATGGGGAGGAGGCGATGGAGATGGAGGTGGTGGAGATTTTTAGTAATATGGTGGTGGAGGTGAAGGGGATGGTGGTGGAGGCGATTTGTAATAATATGGAGGAGGAGGTGAGGGAGATGGTGGGGGTGGGGACTTATAATAATATGGAGGCGGAGGTGAGGGAGATGGTGGAGGTGGGGACTTGTAGTAGTATGGAGGAGGGGAAGATGGAAATGGTGGTGAGGGAGATTCATAGTAGTATGGTGGAGGAGGAGATGGAGAAGGTGGTGGGGGAGACTTATATTAGTATCGGGGCGGTGGAGAGGGGGATGGTGGTGGTGGAGAGTTGTAGTAGTATGGAGGAGGAGGAGATGAAGATGGTGGTGGTGGTGATTTATAATAATATGGTGGAGGAGGTGATGGTAATAGTGGAGGTGGAGAATTGTAATAGTATGGAGGAGGAGAGGGAGATGGAGGAGGAGGAGACTTATAATAATATGGAGGAGGAGGAGATGGGGATGGTGGTGGTGGAGATTTATAATAATAATATGGAGGTGGAGGAGATGAATATTGCTCATATTCAGCTGATGCGAAGGCTGCCATAGAGAAGAACAAAACAACTAAAAACGCCATAGTATCCAATTGTTGTGCCCTGCTCGCCACCATTGTTGTTGATGCCGATGCAATGGGTTGAAGTGATTTCATATGGTTGTGGTGGAGTCTTTTTATATGTAGTGATGTATTAAAAAAAGACTTATTTTTCCGCGTGAACCTACCAGTCAAGTGGAAGTCGTCCAAACAGTCTATTGTTTTGAACAATTCTTAATTGATCAGACGTCTGCCTTTTGGAAGAATTCTCTGAAATTGAGTGGTGCAGTTGGGAATGCGCCAAACGTAAGAGATGAGGTATGATTAAGATTTGAAGCCGTCAAGAATGAGCTATTTACATTGACTTAGTACATTGCTCTTTAGTTTAAGATGGAGTAGAACATGATTGTCAATATAAAAATTTATAGCAGTGACCAAATCCAATCTCCTAATTTGTAGATAAATTTGTTTGGTTTATGTCATGACACCGTGCAGCTAGGTTTAGAAGCATCCGTACTACTCTTTAGACTTGGTCTGCAAAAACTGCACAATTCCAAACAGGAGGGAAGTAGGAAGGCGGTATGCAAGATTTTAGGTTTAATTACTATTATTGCACTGTTAAATTTATTTTTAAAGCTTTGCTGCGAGATCTAAAAACATGTTTTTGGTTCTCAGTTTTATTTTTCAATGTTTGTTATTGTGGTTTGATCATTAAAAATTAGAAAGAAGTTGGTAGGTTTTGTTGTGTAAATTTTAGTCAGTTGAGAATTGTATAGAAATAAATAATATTGTTGATATATTTTAAGTTGAATGAATTAAAAAATATTTGATAAATAAATATTTTTACAATGAGATGTGGAATTGATATTTTTTTTTGGATCAAATAGTAGTAGAATTTAAATTTTATTATGTGTTCAAAATTTATTCATTCTTGCAAAAGGAAATTAGGATATATCAATTGAGTATATTAGAATTAGTAATTTTTTCCTTTTTAGGTTACTTTTGTAAATATGATTCAATCCTTTGTAATTGTGAAATACGATCCTTCGACAAAAAAATGATCTATTATAATTGTTTAAAGTCTTTGAAAATGTTTGTTTTCATTTTTTAGCTTGCGTAGAAGCTTAGTAGGCAAAGTAGGCTTGACATCGTGGGTGTTTAAGTGTGCTTTAGTTGGAGTAGTATTGAGATGGGTGACCTCCTAGGAAGGTTGAATGTTTCATCCATGTGAGCATCACCTAGATGGAATAAGTGTCAAGTAGACTATTCATTGCTATGAGAGATGGTTTTGTGTGAGCCACTACTCACAAAATACGAGTCAAGGAGTTTGACATAAAATCTATGGAATTGAATCTTGATATACATATCTCAATTTGACACAGTATTAAAACACGTCCTACTTATCACTTGGTACTGTAGACAAAAGTTCACATGCAATAGGAATATAATCTCCATCATATCAAATCCCATAAGAATTCCATGTCAATTAATTTAAACGAGACAACAAATAGTCATATATTATGCTCTAGTATGTTGATATAGTGTTGATGTCACTAGAAAATTCTTTTAAGGCCCATTAGTGTATGCAATATTGTTCATTCCATGAATTCTTTAGTTGTAATAAATGGGATTTTTTCTTCTTATATACAATACTCTAGCATGCAATTAAAACATCTTACACTTCATGTTAGTTCACAAAAACTTAACAAAGGGAAAAGAACAACTCCAAAATTTGAATTTGATATTTGTAAGAGATATGCTCATTTTACAATTATGCATCTAACTAGGGTGGTTTGCATAACTATGGATCTAATCCTACATGAGAATTAGATAAAAAAAAATAGAGGATTAAGTATAGACCCTAGGAATGAGTGCCAATGGGATTACTCTAGGATCCAGTTCTTTCAAATTCCATGAACAATACATTTTTTTTGCAAAGTAGTAATTACAGTAGTGAAAATGGATCAAATTGAGTGGAAAAAGGAAAAAGTGAAGGGTGTGTAATTTTAAGCCCCTACACTTTAACTAGAACATGAGATACCATGAAGATGCATCTCAAACTAAAATCAAATAGCAAATATGTATTGAGGTACTCATAAAATAATATTATTATTTTTACACTCCCTTAAATTTAGAAATCTCTTTAAATATGTGAAATCAAATAAAAATATTTAATGTGTAGCATATGTTATTCATTTCAACAATAATCATAAAATTAAGTATAAACATAACTGTAGCGTCGTAAATTGTACGCACTTGCTAGGGTGGTACAATTTCACACCTAGTTTAGCACCCGCCTTGGTGCATTTTGCATTTTGCATTGCATTTCCCCTTTAGCACTTAATTAATTAAAGTAATTAGGTCTAGGGTTCTATTTTATCATCTTCCATATCCTAAAGTTGGGCCCTTTTCATTAAAGTGTGCCCCTTTCATTTTATTCCTCCAATACATCATTTAATCAAAAACCCTAATTAGGTCCTATTTTGAACTTGGGGGCTTGATTTCGGGGGTCAAAACATCTCAAAATCAGCTGTAACTTCAGGATTCACTCTAAAATCATCATATCCGACGGCCCTGAAAATTTGGTGAAAAGTTGTCGGGACCATGGCGCCCGGCGTGCACACGGTCCTGGACATTTTTCCCAAAATTTTAGGAGCACGATCCAATCATAAAATAAAGCTTAACCCCAAGATATTGGCGGGAGATTCAATCTCTAGGTCGACCAAAAGTTGAAATTAAGACCTAGGGTTTCATATATAAGAGCTCTCTTTCTTCATTTGAAAGGATCCAGATTTTTGGTTTCAAGGGCCTTCTATGCAGCGAAGGAGCAGATCTTTGAAGACTTCAACAACATTCAACATCCATCCATCAAGCATTCATCAATTTCATTCATCCATTTAGGGCTTTGAAGACATTGAAGAGCAATAGGGGATCATCGACTGAAGATTGGCTTGTACCCCTCCCTTGGGGTTGGGTATGAATTCATGTTGTTTTCATGTCTTTGCATAAGCCTCATTATATCACTTGTATTCATGCTTTAGATCTCTTTAAATCCTGATTTGGAGCATTTACATTATCATTTACAAGCAATTAGGGTTTACTTTCTAGGTTGCTCTAGTTTGCTTACTTGCATTTTAGGATCTTGCACACACACAAGGTCTGCACACACATTACTTTTACAATACAACTTGGCTATTCGTGGAGGTGGAAATCACCAAAGCGGGGGTTTGACTAAGGCAAAACCCTATATAGCCGCCCACCATACCTTTTCAGATATAAGTGCAGGTTTCGGGATTCAGACAACGCCGCAAGTTGCAAATCCGATGGAAGCAGACGGAGACTGAACTTCACACCAAATTGCAGAGCAAAAGACCAGGATAGGGGTGTGGGGCGCCTTGGTCCTTGGGACAGGGGCGCTGAGTGCCCTGGTCCTTCTATCAGACAGTAGTTTCAGCATTTTTCTGACAGCTTTTCAGGTTGCAAAACAGCAGTTTCAGGTGCAGAATCAGGACAGTGGCACCCACGCCCCCGTCCTGAACATTTCCACTCAGATTTTAACCCCAGGTACACATCTGCATTCTCCTTTTATCCTTGTGTTTACAGCTTTTCATCACTTAATCTCAATCTTGCAATCTTGTTAGTAGTTCATACTTGCACTTTGGGGTTAGGGATTGAACTTGCATCATTTTATCTTTCAATTACAACAAAGGAATAGAAATCCTAATAGGTAGCCCGTGGCTCTCTCTTCCACAAAAAGAGTAGCCAATTGTGTGATACCTCTAGGCTCTTTCGTATTCCACAAGTGTGTGATTGAAAGTGAGATTAGGGCATGTTTGCCTAGTGTCACTTTTTCCCCCACACATTTTGGTGAACCCGACGTGAACTCCAATCTTCTCTAATTCTGATTTATGTTTTCAAATTTGAGTGTTTATTCTATTTCAAATTCAAATTTGTATTTACAAGTTTTAATTTCTTGCAAGATTCAAAAATTTAGAGGAAATTTTTGCTAATTTTTCAATTCAAAGTTGAACTTGTGGATAGCTTAATCGGGATCAATAATTTCAAATCTCATTTAGGAACTCATTTGAATCATGAATTTCATTTTCTAAATCTACATTCTAAGTGCTTGCATTGGTTAAGATTAAACATTTCCTTCTATTTTGCATGTGTTATCATTTGAAAAAGGAAAATTGTTGTCATGATGCATTCATTTCATAGATGTGATAATGGGTTAGCTTCCCTTGTTTCAATTTTTCCTTCTCCTAAAGAACCTCCCCCCATCTATAACAACATTTTAGTGCCTAAAAGAGTTGCTACCAATCCCTTTGAGACTCTCCCATGCTCTAAGGATGAAGACTTTAAGAGTGATCTTGACAATTCTCCTAAAATGTGCCCTTCCTATTTAGCTATCCTAGAGGAAGAGAATGATATCATAAACACCTTTCTTAATGTTACTTCACCTTCCCTACATGATTCCTCTCTAAGTGAAAAGGTATTGATGGACATTGACTTATTTTCTCCTAAAGTTGGTCCTTCCAATGGGGGCATGTTAGTGCAACAAGAGGTTATGAACACTTCTTTCAAAGATCTCCTTCCTAAGCATGAATCTTTGGAGAAATATGTTCATGTTCCTCCTTAAAAACACTCCCTTCATGAGGATCCTTTTGTGCAAGAAGATGACATTATCCCTACTTTTCCTAGTGATGGCATTTCCTTTTCCAACAAAATTCCCACTAGAGATGATGAATTAATGATAAATGCTTACCCTTCTCCTAAAGTTTGTCTTACCCATAAGCATTCCTTAGAGAAAGAAGATGAAATAATAAGCAATTTCCTTAATTCTCTCTCCCCTAAAGATCATATTGAACATATTTTGAGGAAAGAGGATGAGTTTAACACATCTATTGATGCTCTCTCTCCTAAGGATGAATTAATAAACAATGTTATCTCCTCTCCTGAAATTGACAATACTTCAAACATTCCTTTCAACAACTTCACTATTTGGGATGAACCATTAGAAGAAGGTGTAGACTATTCTATACCCCATGAGAGAACCCTAGCCAAAGGGGATGAAATCAAGATTGAAAACTCCCTTGATAGTTTCTCACCTTCCTTGAATCTCAATTATTCTCCCTCTCCTCAACTTGGTTCTACTCATAAGGATACCCTAGTTCAAAACAAGATGGTTAACGTCTCTTTCAAAGATCTCCCTCTCAAAAGTGAGACTTTAGAGAGTAATGTTGATCCTTCTCCTAGAGAGTTTATTCCCCATGTAGATCCTTTGATGATAGAGGATGATATGACCTTTCCTAGTAGAACATCAATGCCTACCCCTTGTCTCTCTCCTAAAATTGATTTAATCCGTGATGAGATTTTAGTGCAAGAGAAGACTATCAATAGTTCTTCCAACACTTTTGTTCATTCCTCTAAACCATCCTCAATCAATTTGATACATGTAAATGAAACACCTAACAAACCTCTCTTCACTATCCAAGGTGCTTGTCCTTCTCAAAATTCTCAACCTTTAAATAAGCCTATCTTAGTGGTTCAAGGTGGTTATGCTAATGATTCTTTTTGCACTCCTAAGAAACCTATTATTACTGTGCAAGGAGGTTATTCTACTAAGAGCCCTTATGAGTATGCTAAGCAACTGACTAGAGAGAGTTATAATGCGGTTGCTCATACCTATAACACAAGAAACAATAGGCAACCTAATCCTCCTTCAGTTATCCCAACTTCACTTCCTCCTTCCCAACCTATTCTTCCTCAAACTCCTCGTATTTCACAAATGCTTAGTAAGGACTATGATCTCATAGAACAACTTAAAACTACTCTTGCTAAGATATCCCTTTCGGATTTGATCCAAACTTCTTCCGCTCATCATGGAATGTTACAAGATGCCTTGAAAGATTTGAATGTTCCTCCACCTAATACATCTAGTAATATAGTGTCTTTGGTTAACTCTGTGATGAATCCTAAAGCTCAAATTGTGTTTACTCAAGATGAGTTGCCTACTAGTGAAATTCAACATCAATATGATCCCTTGATGATTGTGGTTATCATAAATGACACTGCTATAAGACGAACACTGGTAGATAATGGTTCTGGCCTTAATGTGTGTAGCATTAATCTATTGCATAAGATGAATGTGGATACATCCCTTATTGAGCCTGACTCTCGTCCCATTCGAGGCTTTGATAATGTGGCTAAGTCTTCATTAGGTATTATCACCTTACCCATCACAGTGGGACCTGTTACTTTGCCTACTCCTATCCATGTTATGTCGGGAAATCTAACATACAACTTGTTATTAGGGAGACCTTGGATTCACAGTATGCAAGTTGTCCCCTCTACATTGCATAGACAAGTTAAATTTATTTATAATAATAAGACATATACCTTGATAGGTGATACTAATTTTCAAGCTTGTTTGCAAACATCTACTTCCAAAGGGAGTTCTTCTAAGCCTTCCTCTTCTAGTGATGACTCGTTAAACAAAATACCTATGGATGAATCATCACCCTCTGATAGTCAAAATTCTTTGGATGAGTTTGAAGTTCCTGAAGAAGATTCTCCTCAACTTGAATCTACACATGAAAAGGCTTTTGATCCTGAGAAGGTTCTCGTAGAAGACGATTGGGGATCTCTTGATTTTAATCCCACCTTTTTAGGTGAGTATAGGGTTCCTCCTAGAGAGCTTAAAGTTAAAAAGAAGGAAGAAACTAGAGATCAATCAGTCTTACCTGAACCTATGAGCAATAATTTTGTGGCCGCTTCTCAAACTTCTTCTCCTCACACCTCTAATTCTGAAGAATTTGATTCTTTGTCTTATGAAAAACCACCTTTTCTTTCTGAAATGGCTAATCGTTATGGTCGTGGTTTTCACATTTTGGCTAAGAGTGGCTATAGTGGAAATGGTTGTGGTGCAAATGAACAAGGAATTAAAGTTCCTTTAGAACATAACATGCATGAATATTCATTTGGACTTGGATATAATCTTTCTAAGCCCACCAAAGCATCTAAAAGACCATCTCTCAATGTTAATGCTATATTTAGTGGTGATGATGATCTCACTTCAACTAAATCATCTTCTACTTCTATCAACTCTCATTCCCCTCATAAGGAAATCTTGGCGATGAACAAATCTCTTTATGAATCCCCTCAAATTTCTAAATCCACTTATGAATCTTTATCTCCTATTCATCATAAAGTCCTTTCCTCCAGGGATAAGGCTCTAATAAATTACACTCATCTTTCTTCTAAGATTTCTCATAACTTTCCTTCTTCAATTTTTATCATTTTATACATGTTTTTGATCTCACTTATAGTTGAGCATTCAGCATGTCATATTCAAATACCTCATTCAATCTATCATGTCTTTCAATAACATTAATGGCTATTATGTTGCTCATCATTATGTGACATTGGTAGCTCATTTACTGGGGGCTCATTGTCATTCATGATGGTACAATTTCAAGTGCAATCATATTTTTGAAGCAACATAATAGCCTAATTTTTCTATGTTATCTCTTGTTCCTATGGGGTAATAGTGTGGAAATATTGATCATCTTTGCTTTAGAATTCTCTTTTCCTAGATATGGGAGAAGATGTGTATTCTCTTTCTTATCCTACCCACTTCTTGTGAGGAGCATTTTACATACACTAATGTCTTGCTTGCATGAACTCATGTGAGTATGTGGTACATTTTGTTTATATCTAAATCTCTCCCTGGAAGATTGTGTAAGTCCTTCTCATTGACCTTATCCTTGGGAGGCAATGATCTTTTCTTATTTTTATCTAAGGATCCACTTTTTCTTATTTCGTGGATGGTGTGAACTTTATTACTTGATGTTATTCCTTGTATGCATTTGTTGTTGTTTGTTCAAGGATTCTCTCTTACAAGAGGTGTAAGTCCTTGACTACAACCTCTTTTGCACTTGGTAAAATACATCCATAATGAATTCACTCTCCCAATTGGGTTAAAAAAAGCGTCATCCTTCACTAAGAATCACTTTCACCTCTCAAAAGAAGGAAGTGTTGCATTCATATTCTCTTCTTGGTCTTATTCTAGAAGATGTTATATTTGTCTAAGACAATTCCTCTCGGGGATAGGTGTCTTTTGTACAAAGATCTCTTCTCCTCTAAGGATCTCCTTTACGCATACTACAAGATATCCCTTTTCAACTATCTTATCCATGCTTAAAGAGTGCAAAACTCTCTTGCTTGGATCTATGACATTGTTGCATTTTTGGGGTATCTTCTTTGGTGATGAAGGTAGGTATCCTTGTTCTACTTTGCTTATGACATAAACATTACACTTTTTGAGCAATGGGTCATTCTCGGAACCGGAGCACAGACTCTTAGAGTGAGATGTCTCCATTTTTTTCTTTTATGCAAGGTGATTATTCTCGGAACCAGAGCACAGACTCTTAGAGCGAGATGTCACGCTTTTGTACTATACATATACAAGTTGTAGCATACTCGGGCATAGACTCCTATGAGGTGCTTCTAACCTCACTTACACACACATGCACGAGGTTGAGTGGAACTAGCGGCATAAGGCTAGACTTTCTCACTCTCCTCCCTTACATGGATCACCTAGACAGACTCTAGGGGCTAGTTTTCCATGTCCTTTGTCCCATGGCTCACCCAGACAAGATCTAGGGGCAAGAAGTCCATGTTTTCTCTCTCACTATTCTTCTCATGGATCACCAATGTGTGTATTCATGCTTTTTTCCTTTCTTTTCTTCTCTTTGCATTTTGTTTCCATTTACATCCTTCATCTTGTGTTAGAGAACTCTCAAATCCTCACACTCTTTGTTGTGTTGGAATTGACATTTAGTCCTCTTTCTTACCAAATGATTCTCCATTAGTTTTTGATCTCATATCAAATCTTCTTGTGAGCATTTGTCATCAATATTCTTTAACAATTCGAAG
Source organism: Cryptomeria japonica (assembly GCF_030272615.1). Taxonomy (NCBI): domain Eukaryota; kingdom Viridiplantae; phylum Streptophyta; class Pinopsida; order Cupressales; family Cupressaceae; genus Cryptomeria; species Cryptomeria japonica. The sequence goes on along the minus strand of NC_081405.1, from coordinate 660,950,617 downwards.
TGGTAAACATGATACCCTGTTTCAACTCACTAAAATTAGCAAGCCGAAATAGGGGGGGCAATATAGCTACCCTCGAATTTTCATCACCTTCCTTAGTAAGCATTAGGTGATTTTGTGATCTAACGTGTGTTTTGTAGGGTGCGGTTACTAACTGTGTACTGCAGATGCCGCTGGGGGCTTCGTTCGGCAGACTTATGGATATATCCTTTTTCAAATAATGTTTACTTTTCTATACTTTAGCTTGCATATGCACGTAGTGTTCATATGACTGCTAAAGTGGGGGCTAAATGTAGCATCGTAAATTGTACGCACTTGCTAGGGTGGTACAATTTCACACCTAGTTTAGCACCCGCCTTGGCGCATTTTGCATTTTGCATTGCATTTCCCCTTTAGCACTTAATTAATTAAAGTAATTAGGTCTAGGGTTCTATTTTATCATCTTCCATATCATAAAGTTGGGCCCTTTTCATTAAAGTGTGCCCCTTTCATTTTATTCCTCCAATACATCATTTAATCAAAAACCCTAATTAGGTCCTATTTTGAACTTGGGGGCTTGATTTCGGGGGTCAAAACATCTCGAAATCAGCTGTAACTTTGGGATTCACTCTAAAATCATCATATCCGACGGCCCTGAAAATTTGGTGAAAAGTTGTCAGGACCATGGCGCCCGGCGTGCACACGGTCCCGGACATTTTTCCCGAAATTTTAGGAGCGCGATCCAATCATAAAATAAAGCTTAACCCCAAGATATTGGCAGGAGATTCAATCTCTAGGTCGACCAAAAGTTGAAATTAAGACCTAGGGTTTCATATATAAGAGCTCTCTTTCTTCATTTGAAAGGATCCAAATTTTTGGTTTCAAGGGCCTTCTATGCAACGAAGGAGCAGATCTTTGAAGACTTCAACAACATTCAACATCCATCCATCAAGCATTCATCAATTTCATTCATCCATTTAGGGCTTTGAAGACATTGAAGAGCAGTAGGGGATCACCGACTGAAAATTGGCTTGTACCCCTCCCTTGGGGTTGGGTATGATTTCATGTTATTTTCATGTCTTTGCATAAGCCTCATTATATCACTTGTATTCATGCTTTAGATCTCTTTACATCCTGATTTGGAGCATTTACATTATCATTTACAAGCAATTAGGGTTTACTTTCTAGGTTACTCTAGTTTGCTTACTTGCATTTTAGGATCTTGCACACACACAAGGTCTGCACACACATTACTTTTACAATACAACTTGGCTATTCGTGGAGGTGGAAATCACCAAAGCGGGGGTTTGACTAAGGCAAAACCCTATATAGCCGCCCACCATACCTTTTCAGATATAAGTGCAGGTTTTGGGATTCGGACGACGCCGCAAATTGCAGATCCGACGGAAGCAGACGGAGACTGAACTTCACACCAAATTGCAGAGAAAAAGACTAGGACAGGGGCATGGGGCGCCCTGGTCCTGCCAGGATAGGGGCGCTGGGCGCCCTGGTCCTTCTGTCAGACAGTAGTTTCAGCATTTTTCTGACAGCTTTTCAGGTTGCAAAACAGCAGTTTCAGGTGCAGAATCAGGACAGTGGCGCCCACGCCCCCGTCTCGAACATTTCCACTCAGATTTTAACCCCAGGTACACATCTGCATTCTCCTTTTATCCTTGTGTTTACAGCTTTTCATCACTTAATCTCAATCTTGCAATCTTGTTAGTAGTTCATACTTGCACTTTGGGGTTAGGGATTGAACTTGCATCATTTTATCTTTCAATTACAACAAAGGAATAGAAATCCTAATAGGTAGCCCGTGGCTCTCTCTTCCAAAAAAAGAAGTAGCCAATTGTGTGATACCTCTAGGCTCTTTCGTATTCCACAAGTGTGTGATTGAAAGTGAGATTAGGGCATGTTTGCCTAGTGTCACTTTTTCCCCCACACAATAACTAAAAACAATTTTTAAATCAAAACATAGAATAATGGCTGCCTAGTAAAAATTAACAACGATAGTACTTGAAGCCATACATATGATACCACCAAGGGGAAAATAGGATAGTACCTAATGAAAATTAATGTGAGATTGTTTAAGAAACTAAAATAATATTGTGCTCTACAACGACAATTATACTACATGTCACAACTATTAAGCTAAATAAGCATGTGATAGTTTCGATGATTAATATCTAAAAGAATGGTGTTAGAACCTTGTGCACTGTTTTCCAATTAGTTGTGTACATAAACAGTTATTAATTTATAAGAAGCTGAATAATAAATAGTCTTCAACAAAGAACAAAAATATAGGATATCATCTAAGACACCACAATATAAGGTAATGTTGTGTGTCATGAAAGCACAAAGATAGTGAGGACACCACATTGTACCCAAATTTTTCTCAAGTAAAGATCATAGATCAATGCGAGAAAATAATTAAATTTTTAAGACATCAATTTTATGAGAATACATAATAGTTCATATGTTCCAATAATAAATTGTATGAAAATAAAAAATGATCACATTAGCATGAGATACAATTATTCTTGGCAAAAACATGAATGATTCTAAATCTAAATAATGTGCTCGAAAGGCAACCACAAATAGATAATGTGATCATTATGGATTAAAATATTATTTTAATTAGTCATGTGATTAAAATATTAGTTATATTATTTAGTAGTAAAAACATGAATATAAGTGAACCTATTACATGAACACGACTTTGGACTAATAGTTATGGGTGTAAAAATTTTAAAAAAAATCTCATGATTATGTAAGTATGCATATGATCTGTTAGAAATTGAAACGTGATATAAATCATGTAAATAAAATTAACAAAGGATGAATCCACAAGAGTAGTATCAATGTAAATGTATAATGTTAGCAATATCTCTTAAATATTTTTCATTAAGGGTAATTTGAATAGTCCAGGAAAAAATTGGGTATAAATGTTCATTATAATTATTGTTTTTCTTTTGGATTTTTAGAATTCTCAAAGACTAAGGCACTAGTCTCCAATTTTTTTTCAAAAAATACCTTTATTATAAATCCTTTTCAATTGGTCTAAATAGAAAGATATATTGTTTAAGGATTGAATATGTGATATCCACCAGGCGTTTTAATTTCTTGAAATCATTATTCCTTGTCTGCATTATAATCAATAATACCCTAAGAGGATATCTACAAAGATGGAATTTCTAACTCAAATGACATAATGGTCTTAGTATAATAAAATAGTAGGTAAAGAGTGTATCATGTAAGGAATGAATGATTGTGTGGTAAGCCCATAGATTAGTAAGTATAAATTCTATGCATGCTAGTTAGTATTTTTTTTTTATTTTTTATTTTAACCAAAGGGGTAAAAACTTTATTGAAACTCAAAGAACAACATTACAAATGAATCAAGAGACCAAAGTCCCTAGGAAAATCCTAACCACCAAGCAGGAAAAGACAATCAACACCTTCAACCATCACCTTCTCCCTCCCTATCCTTAGCAAGAATTCTCTCAAAATCAGGACGAAGCACCGGAGAGACCATTTGCCACTCCTCAATTCTCCATCCCTCAGCATACTCTGACGCCCATTTTGCCAAGCAATCAGCAGCCCTATTCCACTCCCTTGGAATATGAACGAAAGTCACCAACTCCATTAATGAACTAACCCGCAAAATCTGTTGCACCACCCCAGCCAACTGCCAACTAACATCCTCCACTTTCTGCTTAATAAGTAAATTGATCAAAACCTAGGAATCAGATTCACAAACAACCCTTCTCCATCCCAAATCATAAGCTTTCTCAAGAGCACAAAGAATTGCCAACCCTTCCATAAGGTTGACAGTATGAACACCCTCATAGACCAAAAAGAGGAAAACCACCGAACCCAAATAGTCCCTACCAATCCCCCCAATACCAGCCGGCCCCAGATTGCCTCTGGAGGAACCGTCAGTATTGATTTTTAGAACCCCAATTGGGGGAGGCTGCCAGAATCCAGACCTTTGAACTCTCTGCTTCAAATGCTTACCACGCTTTACACATGTCGAGGCCAAGGCCAGCCCCTGAATCCCCAATCTCTCTGCCACTTCAGCATCCCTTTTCCCCAATGGGAATTCCAACTCACACTTAGCCACCATTGTCTCCTGAACCATGCCCAAAGTTCTTTGCCAAATTTGTTGACCCAACTTCTTTTCTCCACGAAATATTCGCCGGTTTCGCTCCAGCCAAATCTGCCACAATATGAAGATAGGACCCACAAACCACACCACCTGTAAAAAGGAAGCCATAGATGGAGGCCTACCCAACCTTTGCCAAAACTCAATCAAGGAAGAAGCATGAACACAGGGACTATTCCAAACCCCCCACCAGAAATGCCAAATCTGGAGGGAGAAAGGACAACGAAAAAACAAATGAGCCGAGTCCTCCTTGTTAGCTCCACACAAAACACAGACCGAGGGACCCTGGAAGCCATGCTTTTGAATATTATCCCAGGTCAAGCACTTATTCCAAGCCAAAATCCACACAAAACAATTACATTTTGGCCAGGAAGACTTGTTCCATATCTTCTTCCACCACTGAATTTCATCCCCATCCACCCTATGGGACAATAGCTCCCGATAGCCAGAAGCAACCGTATAGTCCCCTTTAGGATTGGGAGTCCAGGCAAGCACATCATCATACTAGAGAGGGTTGCAACGTCTACTAGAAAGGACATTATGTAGCTCAACACATTCTTTTGGCATCCCAACATCAGGCCATTCATCTGGAGACTTCCATCCAGCCACCTCCAACTGACCACGAGAGGAAAATGACTTAAAGTTACTTACCCAAGTCTAGCCATTCTCACGAAATCTCTAACAGAGATTTAACAAGTGAGGAAACTGAGAAATGATGGGGGGGTATCCATCCCACGAATCAGACCAGAATTGAACCTCAGTCCCCTTGTTACAAATCCAAAATAAACCATCCTTAATAAGAGTAGCCCCTTTCTTAAGCGTACTCCAAATCACTGAGCCCTTTCCAAGAAGGGGGTAACGGGGCATTTCCAACTGAGGGATTCCCTGAAAATACTTCTGAGAAAGAATCTTGGCCCAGCTCTTATCCTGCTCCTTACACCACCTCCAATATAGTTTCGCAGCCAAAGCCACACCAGTCAAAGCCATCTGCCGCAGACCCAAGCCACCATAATGCTTTGGGCTACACACCACCTCCCATCTAACCAAACTCCATTTGGAAGACTCCAAGCAACCAACCCATAAAAATTGTCGTGTCATAGAATCCAAATCCTTAACAAAACCCATAGGGGAAACCTGTAGCATGCATCTGTAAATGGGCAAAGCCTGTACCACTGACTTGATAAGATGAACACGACCAGCAAAGGATAACCACCGGCGAGTCCAGTGATTAACCTTCGCCCTAAATTTATCTAGAATGCTCTGCCATGACTCCCGAGGCAATCTGCCCACCGAGATAGGGAAACCAAGATAGGTCAAAGGAAGTGTCCCGATCTGAAATCTCAATGTTTGAACAATCCTCCTCTGAATGGGGCGCGGAGTGTTGAAGAAGAAGATAGAAGAATTATCCTCATTGATTTGTTGACCTGAGGCAACCAAGTAAACATCCAACACCCTATGTAAATTAGAAGCCTCTCGCATTGTAGCCATACCCATCAGATGCTAGTTAGTATTTTAACTATCAATTCTTTTTCTCATTTTTTTGTCAAAGGAGGAAATTTTTATAAATTAGGTGGAACGCCCTTCAGTACAAAAAAATTATCTAGATATCATAGAACTGTTATTCTTCTTTCAAGGTGACACATGCCTATGAATTATTTTCTTGAATAACTACTTGACACAAGAAAAGAATAAGTAATCTAAAATTGGATTACCCTTCCCATAAAAAAAAAAAAATACTCACCACTACTATGCCATATGTTGAAGGTGATAGACACATTCATAAAATTCATGTAGCTTGCATAGGGATATGCCACATTGCCCACATGAAAATGAGAAAAGTATAAAAAGTTCACCTAATTTATAACGGATCTTCCCTTTTTATTTAAATGCAATTTGAAAAGAAATATTTAAAAAAGAGAAAAAGACATACATTCTAAGAAAAAACTAAAATGATTTAGCCCTCATATTTTGTGCCTTTTCATATTGATATATTCTTAATTTAACTTTTATTGTCCTTTTTTAGTTCTATATTTTTATAAATATGGTACATAGAAATAATAAATAGTGATTATTGTATATGGCGAAAAGTGATGATAAAAACAACAATATTGAAAGACTAACAAAGATCCAACCACAAAAACCCTAGCCTAACAATGAAAAGTATCCACCATACACATATGAAGATACCTAAAATCATGTAAATCAACAAAATAAAACAATACTACCATTCACATGTCAAGTAGGGTTTCAATCTCCATTTATTCCTGTCTACATTGATCTTGTTTGATATATTTGCTCTCAGATTTTATGTGTGCACAAAAGCTCAACAAAGAACGGATTGTGGTTGATAACTTGATCGAAAGAAGGTTTGATTGCATAAGAGACTTGACAATTAGACAATTAGGATTGATAACGATGAAAGTATCCTCTTATATAGAGAACACTATAGGAAATGGAGGGATAAGATTAAGAGGTGTAAAGGATAAATGGTCGGCTAGGATTAAAGGGTGGGTAGAGGAAATAATTGAATAATAAAGTGGGTAGGTAAGAGAAGAATGACATGTGTCATAGGTAGAAAAGGCTAATGAAATAATTAAATAAATAAAGATTTATTTAATTAATAGAGGAAGTGGGATCAATGAAATAAATAAATTAGGAAAAGGACAATTTAAATAAATAAAAATATTTATTTAAATTAGAAAAGTCTTAGAAGAGGATTAATGAATTAAATAAATAAATAAATAATTAGTTAATTAATAGAAGACTTAGGATAAAATAATTAAATAAATAAATAAAATTATTAAATTAGACATGACAATTTTAGGTGTCTACAATTATTTTTCTTTTAGTAATTCAAATGACAAATTATGAACAAGATAGACATAAAAAAATGACACATAATATTTATGAATTTAAAATTTATTTAAATATATGTTTGTGTGACATCTATTTTTTGTAATGCCCACCAAAATACCCTAGAGAAAATTAACCACCAAATATGCAAATAGAGATAATTTTTTTTAAACATCATCTAATGCATCACATATAACTAAATACTCAATGCTTTAAACATCCATACACTAACATGCACATAATCAACTAAGCATAATCTTAAGAACATATATTACACTGGCGGAATGAAATACAACTCAACAATTATCTTTCCCTAGGGTAACTTTAACATCATCATTTATTTAACCCAAGTATCAACATCATATACATAACAACATCATAACTAATCCACATTTATTCTATAATCATTTCATCTAAATCCATAGAAAGATATTCATTACATTGCCTTAATTCTTATACAACACATCCCCATTTAGCCTAACACTAGGTTCATTTTTAAGCATTAATTTCAAATATTCCTAATACTTAATCCCAACCAATCAAGGGTATCCAATAAACAAGGTAACATTCCTAGAGCATAATCCTTCCTTTACTTATATCCATGCATCATTAATCCTTTATCCTCACTACTAGTCATAATATGCACACATTGCTATATCCACCACTTATCCATCATGAACTCAACTTCCTACAATGTGAAAATTATAATCATACAATATACATCACATATCCAACTTGGGTTTCAACACATTTACAATGTGATTAATAACAATAACCTCTACTGAATTACAATACCAATGAATACAATTTATTGTTTTCACATCAATATATACATAGTTTCCAATCTACAACTATACAATCTCAAGTTACAAGATACAACAATGTCTCACACAACTCATGAAGTACAATAATCTGCTCCAAGAAACCAATCACGAACTTAAGAGCTAGAGAATCCATATCCATGCATGAACATCCAATGAAGAGAATCCCAATGGAAGAAGACATAAAACCACCCGACCATGTGGAACAATAAGGAACCACCCCCTGTGCTAGGAGATGACATAAGATCCCATACACACTCTAGATCTAGTCTGACACCTAAAAACCAAAGGGTAATACTCCAGGGTAAAAGTATGGATCCATGTCACACCTAGAGCTAATATGTGCGATCCAACTGGAACCCTTCCGACCGGACCAATATGGCAATCATGTGGTGGCAACGTCGCAAACTGGGGTTCCGGCCGGAAGCCCTTTCCCTATATAAACTGCAAAAAAAGCCTTTTCCCCTCATTTTGCACTAACTAGCTTAGATTTCAACGAGCGAGGAGGAGAAAGGGGAAACAATTTCGTCCAGAAGCGTTTCAGAGGTAGTTTTTATTTTACTTTTTATTTGTTTTTTTAGTGTTTTTTAAAATGCAATAGTAGTAATATATTAATTATTTAATTTTTTTCATAATAATTTTCTATTGTTTTTTAGTTTTTTAATTATTAATAATATTTTAGATTTGATTTTTTTTAATGTTTAATAATATATTAGTGTTAAACATTTTAATGGTTAAATTGTTTTTAATGGTTAATATTTATAAATGTGACATGCACATATATACAACTTTACTAGGACACCTGAACACATACTAGGACATCTTAAGACGCTATTAAGACATGAACGACCCCTTAATAAATCTAAAGACATATTTTGACCTATTTTAGCATCCTCACATGTATAATATATAAGACCTCATACGACACAATAGCATCCCTTAAGACCCCTTCTGACTGTAATGACCCCTTATGACTCTAATGATCCATAATAATACCTTATGATCCATAATGAACCCATATGACCCCATAGGATCATATACTCTCATAAGGGGTCATAAAAGGCCACCCATGTGTTCTAACACATGTGTGCCCCTTTAGGACCCCATACGACCCCCGATGACACCAGATGACCCCTTAGAACTCCATATGACCCCATAGGATCACATAGTGTCCAAATGAGTCATATGGGATCCTAAGTGGCCACACATGTGTTCTAACACATGTGTGACCCCTTAGGACCTCATATGACCCCTTAGGACCCCATATGACCCCTTATAACGTCCTAGTATGTACAACATATCCATTGGAACCCAATATGACCACATGGAATCACATAGTGTCCTAAGGGGTCATGTGGGGTCCTAAGGCATCACGCATGTGTTAGCATGTGTTCTAACACATGTGTGACCCCTTAAGACCCCATATAACCCCTTATAACATCCTAGTATGTACAACATACCCCTTAGGACCCAATATGACCACATGGGATCACATAATGTCCTAAGTGGTCGTAAGGGGTCACACATGTGTTGTAACACATGGGTGACCCCTTAGGACCACATAGAACCGCTTCTAACATCCTAGTGTGTACAACATACCCCTTAGGACCCAATTTGACCACATAGGATCACATAGTGTCCTAAGGGGTCATTTGTGGTCCTAAGGGGTCACACATGTGTGACCCCTTAGGACCACATATGACCCCTTTTAACATCCTAGTATGTACAACATACCCCTTAGGACCCAATATGATAGCATAGGATCACATAGTGTCCTAAGGGGTCATATGGGGTCCTAAGGGGTCATGCATGTGTTCTAACATATGCGTGACCCCTTAGGACCACATATGACCCCTTTTAATATCCTAGTATGTACAACCTACCCCTTAGGACCCAATATGACAACATAGGATCACATAGTGTCCTAAGGGGTCACATGTGGTTCTAAGGGGTCACACATGTGTTCCAACACATGTGTGTGACCCCTTAGGACCCCATATGACCCCTTATAACATCGTAGTATGTACAACGCATCCTTTAGGACCCAATATGACCACATAGGATCACATAGTGTACTAAGGGGTCATATGTGGTCCTAAGGGGTTACACATGTGTTCTAACACATGCATGACCCCTTGGACCACATATGACCCCTTTCAACTTCCTAGTATGTACAACGTACCCCTTTGGACCTAATATGACCATATAGGATCATATAGTGTCCTAAAGGGTCATATGTGGTCCTAAGGCGTCACACGTGTTCTAACACATGAGTGACCCCTTAGGACCATGTATGAACCCTTATAAAATCCTAGTGTGTATAGTGTATCCCTTAGGACCCAATTTGACCACATAGGATCACATAGTGTCCTAAGGGGTCATATGTGGTCCTAAGGGGTCACCCATGTGTGTTACACATGTGTGACCCCTTATGACCACATATGACCCCTTATATCATCCTAGTGTGTACAACGTATCCCTTAGGACCCAATTTGATCACATAGGATCATATAGTGTCCTAAGGGGTCATATTTGGTCCTAAGGGGTCACACATGTGTTCTGACACATGGGTGATCCCTTAGGACCACATATGAACCCTTATAATATCCTAGTGTGAACAACGTATCCCTTAGGACCCAATTTAACCACATAGGATAAGATAGTGTCCTAAGGGGTCATATATGGTCCTAAGGGGTCACGCATGTGTTTTAACACACATGGGTGACCCCTTAGGACCACATATGAACCCTTATAACATTCTAGTGTGTAAAAAGTATCCTCTAGGACCGAATTTAATGGCATATGATCACATAGTGTCCTAAGGGGTCACACATGTGTTCTAACACATGCATGACCCCTTAGGACCCCATATGACCCCTTATAACATCCTAGTATGTACAACATACCTCTTAGGACCCAATATGACCACATGGGATCACATAACTTGTTCTAAGGGGTCATATGGGATCCTAAGGGGTCACACATGTGTTGTAACACATGTGTGACCCCTTAGGACCATATATGACACCTTTTAGCATCCTAGCATGTACAATGTACCCCTTAGGACCCAATATGACCACATAGGATCACATAGTGTCCTAAGGGGTAATATGTGGTCCTAAGGGGTCACAAGTGTGTTCTAACACATATGTGACCCCGTAGGACCCCATATGACCCCTTATAACATCCTAGTATGTACAACATATCCCTTAGGACCCAATATGACCACATAGGATCACATAGTGTCCTAAGGGGTCATATGTGGTCCTAAGGTTGTTGGTGAACAGATTTGTCTCTTTTCTGAAATCTTAATAATTATCTTTCTTAAGCAAAAAATAACTTTGGTTCACCCTTTATGAAAAGAAACAAATTACCAACAACTAGATGAATTAATTAAAATTCAACCTCTGCATTAGAGGGCAACTCCCCATATGATTTGCAATGAATTTATTATATAAATGAAATGCTATCACTTTTTACCAGAAAGCATTGAAAGGCTTTAGCATTCATCCATCAACACAAATGAATGCCTCCAAACTAAAAGCAAAGAAAATTTTCTAAAAAGAATGTAATGAGAGTTCACAGACTCCGATTCACAAACGTGCTCACTATATAAATTCAAAGCATAGCAGAAGCTCAACAATACTGAAGGCTGATCGATACTCTCTCGTGCCTCACAGGGCAAGGGGGATCAGTGCAAATCAATATGTAATGAATCTACTAACAACTAATAGTAACCATGAATTGAAGAAAACATAGAAATGACTGAGCATAAAATGATATCATGTTTATTGTAAACTTCTTAGGAAATATTGCTATTCCTTAAACACCTAGATTTAAAGATAACACCATAACTTATATTGATCGATCAATCATTCCAATTTCAAACAATTATTTAAAGAAAAACACAAATATTATCTACTGTGTGAAAAATCACAGTTTTTTAGACCTTTCTAGAGTCTCAAAAACATAGATATATAGCCACAACCTGGCCAACGGTTAAAATGGGAAACATGGAAAACCAACAACTTCCGCCCCACAAAATTAGTGAAACCAGCTTCAAAATAAAAGTTTTTGCAACCAACAAGTAAAAGGATCTATCATCAATGGAAAATATTACTATGTAGTTCTAACAACTGCTTCTTTCTTCCAATCCGCATGAGTAGTGGCAAAGTGCTGAATGATTTTGTTATGAGGTAATCCCACGTGTGCCATTCGTTGCTTCTAGACTTCTTTTTCCTTCTAAACCTGTGCAACTTTGTTGGAGTGACTATCCAGATGTCTGATGCATAAAAGCAGAAGCGATTCAATCTTAGGAATCACATTTAGGTTATCTAAAACTAAACCCTTAGCTTCTTTCACATAATTGATTTTGCCCTTAAATGATTTGGTGATAACCTCAACTATCTCAAGGGTTCTTCCATCATCTTTTATACATTGTATCCCAATGCACACGAGTTCATTTCTCATGGAGATGACTAACATTACGAGTTGATTTATCAGTTTCGTGAAGTCCTCATAACCCTGTTTTATCAGAGAATTTCTCCATTCAATATTCTTTTGACACACATACAAAATACTATCATTCAAACCCGCCACAGGTGTTTCAACAAGAAACTTCATTACCCCTTAATTTTGCACTTCTCACATCTGTGCATCTTTTTTTGCCCATTTGGCTTCTTCATTTTTCCAATTGATGATCTCGACTTCCAATTCCTTCATGACTTGTATCACCCCATTATATACTCTGCTTAAATTAACAAAGTATTTTGCACCAGACTTCTGAATTCTTTCTAGCCACTCCATCACTGTTTCTGTGATCAACCTGCATTTTTGTATTTGTTCAAGAGTCTTCTGATTTGTAGGGGACTTAGGATCGAAAGACATTGGAAGTTATGATAAAGTTTGAGGATTTGGATCATTGATTGCCTGAATATACTCTGCCATCCTTAGTAACATCTCTTTCATCTGATGTTTATCCTTCTCGTCTTTTTAGGTCCTGGTTATGATTTTCTTTGTTGAAGCTTCAAGATGAAGCACATTTGTAGCTCGAGAGGATGTTCAAATTTTAATCCTTTCAACAGCAAAGTCTTGAGCTATAGGGCTCTCTATCTTCTCATCTGTTAATGGACGCGCTATCTCTGCAATCCAGTTCCCACTATCTACACCAAAATCATCTTCGACATGGTTTTTGACTTCTTTGCCTTAGGAATTTTTCCCAGGCACTTACTCACCATATCTTCAACTGGAATCGAGGCTGGAACAATATTTCTCTTCTTTCTAATTAACATGTTTTCTAACCATACTGGTCCTGAAGGAACTTGAGACCTATTTGGGTCAGTTCTAGCTTCTTTTCCATCCCTGACTACCATAATAGTAACTTCATTTGGGGCTTCTTGTTCCTGCTGATTATTACCCTCATCCACTAGATCTTTTCGCTCTTTGATTGGATCAATTGAAGTAGCATCTATCTCAAGATCAACTACTACAATATCAACAGGCAAGGAATGTCTTTCGCCTCTTGTTCTTGAGCGGGTGACTAATAGAAGTCATCTCCTATTTGGTTTGCACTATCTTTGCTCTTTGTCCTCCTTTTCCCTACTTTTGTGAACCAGCAACACAAGATGGGACAAGAGAATTAGTTACCAAGACCTCAATGGGTGAGGTTGAATCTTTCCTTGAGCTTCTAATTGGTCTTTGCTTTTTAATCCACTTCTTTGTTCTTCGAATAAACAAGATTGTCCTAGTTTGAATCTGTTCTTCCTCATCCTTTGTCCAGTCAATCTTTGGTATTACCCCTGGCTGCCTATCATCAACAAATTTGGAATCAAGTAAATCATTTTCATCATCCACAATATTTGCAGTGTTTATCTTCAAACCATAATCTTGAATTTGCTTCACTGTGAGTCTCAGGTGAGCTCTTTTTCGGACTTTATACTCATCCACTTAATCTGCCCAAAAGTTTTCTAAATCAGGTACATGTAAAAAATTCTCCCTAAATGTAAAGTGTGTCATTGCAAGTCTTTTAGTATCAAATTTCGTATGGGGGAAATACAAGTGAAAATGGAACCTTTTGAACTCTAATTCTGAATTCAAAGCATCTGAGACATTGCTACAAGTGTAGTATGTGAGTTCAATGGGAAAGGAAACCCCTGTTTGGTGTTCTTCCCCATATTTCTTGTCTATATAAGCCAATTACCTACAAACTTCAATTAATACTTGTCTGTCAAAGGCATATCTCACCAATTTGTAGGGTTCTCCTTCAAAGCCACCAACCCTCAAATAAGTGAACCTGGAGAACTGAATATAGAAATTGCCATATATATTTATAAACTACATAGCTTCCTCAGTCAATCTCTTATCAACATCTCCTTTTAATTCAAATACTAACCTACCCAGGAAAATATTGTGAACCTTATAATAATTTTCGATAACCCTATGTTGTTGCAAATGCGGGTGATATTCATATATCTTCATATCATTCTACCAAGTTTCATGATACAAACCTACCCATTGACAAGTACAAGCTAAACAGTATATGAGGTAGGATGACATATAGAAGTTTTTGTTCCCAAAACAACTTAAACCCTCATGCATTCTTTCTACAATTAACTCTCCCCAATCTATGTATCTCTTGTCACCAAAAATGACCTAAATAAATCAATACATCCAATCCTCCCAATAAAAGGCTATCTGATTTCCCCACATTCTATGTAGTAAAATGACTATGTCCCTTACTTCCTAAATTAGATGCTCTCTGGTTAATGGGCTTGGCAGCCTTGAACCCCCCTTTTGAAGTTTTAAAAACCAATTTCTTGCAATGACACTCCTATAACACGACTTCTTCTCAAAGAAACGCCCTTGCAACCTGCATACGGTCCAGTCCTCGTATTGCTCTCTCTTTGGTATTTTCATTACGTTGGAAACAACCTGCTGACTAATTGCAAGAAAAACCTTACCCTATTCATCTCTTACACACCTCTCTACAGGATCATATCTACTCATACATTCCAAAACTACTTTAGGACATGACACAGTGGGAGGAAATGCATCAGCTTTTATCAACCCACTACCTAAAATTTTCCGCATCAAAGGGGAACTAGTAGAATTTTGCATTCTTTCACGGAAATCATTTAAATCTACTGACAGCAGAAAAGTATCTCATATGTGAGGCAGGGAACTAACTAGCCAAGACTTCTAGTCTACTTGACGTACTTTTGGTCTCATTTTAGCTTTACAATTAGAAAATGCAGAGCAAGAAGAATTGACTGAACCAACTGAAGTATCAAATAACACTTTCAATTCATGAAAACCAACAAGGAAAGAGGAAGAACTTGCGCTCACCTTTCATGCAGAACTGAGAATTCACAGATTCGGGAGCAAGAAATGTCACCTACATTAACGTTCTAATTACCAAATTGGGCGAATAATAAAGGGAAGTAACTTGTTTTAAATAAAACAAATCTTAGGGATTGGCCTAAAATATCGGTCACATGATCTATCATTATTTGAAAACTGCATACTCATCCATGCCTAATCGTGCCGAAAAGATCAATTTTTTATAGTTTATTAATAACAAGTCTTTTTTCCTCCATATCCTTTACTTGAAATGATTATTTGGAATGATTATTCCCAAGTACAGATTCACATCACAATTCATTTTCTTGAGGTTCATCTTTTAAATCCAGAATATTCCCTATAGGCTGACACTTGTTCACTTTATCTGCAAAGCCATCAATCCTCAAAGTTTGAACCTTGAACCTTGAACCCTTCGAAAAGAAGTTCAAAGGTTCAAGTTCAAAATAGTATTAGTGCAAAACACGCGAACATGAATCTTACCCATTATAAAACATGACTTACGTGAGACTTTCTTTAACATGTTGAACCTTGAACCTTGAACCACTCTAAAAGTTCACGGTTCAAGTTAATGAACTACGACCACCAAGGCCTTTAACACCTTTTTAAAAAAAAAAAAGCCGCTATGTCACATACCGCACTTGAAATTGAACCTTGAACCTTGAAATGGTTCAAGTGAGAGGTTCAGTTCAAGAAAAATTGCAAAGGGGAAAAACTTAAAGAACGCGAAAAGACAAAAAATTCAAGAGTGGACTAACATTGGCTCTGACTAGGGACTGGGACTGCAAAGGACCAATAAATGAACTCAAAATCTATGGTTTTGCAAACACAGTTACAGAAAGAAAGAACCGAAAAACACACCAAAACAAAACCAATGCCTAACTACCCAACAAAAACTTATATACAAGACCAACAAGGGACTTCTGTTCACGATTGATATAATTTCAAATCCTGTCCATTATAAGATAGGGGAAGAGTAATACCATCCTGATATGGAATTTTAAATGAATTTGGCCCCTTTACCTCATGAATCAAGAATGGTCCTTTCTAGAGCGATTTGAACTTTGTATGTACCCCTTTGGGTTCTGTTCTTCTGTCCCAGAGTAGTACTTGATCACCTAGCATGAATTTCCATGGCCTGGCCTGTTTGTCAAATATTTTCTTCACCCTCATCTGGTGCTCTATTATCTGGTCCACTAATTTATCTCTTTCTTCATCAATCCTCATCAAATGCATAATCTGTTTTTCCAAAGAATTTTGAAAATAAGCATCCTCAATGACAGTTTGTAAATTAGTAGCTACAAGTTCCAAAGGAAGTGCTACCTGAGCCCCTACACCATAGACTAGTTCAAATGGTGAAATCCCAATAGCCCTCTTTGGTGATGTACGATCAACCCAAAGAGCTTCATACAGTTTTTTATGCCAATCTTTAAAGTTTTCACTCACTACTTTTTTCATGATGTTTATAAGGTTTTTATTGCTAGATTTAGCTTGACTATTTCCCTGAGGATAATAATAAGAAGAGTGAGCAAGGGAGATCCCATGATCATAGCAAAATAATGAAATCTAAACAGAAGAGAAATTAGTAGCATTATCAACCACAATTTTTAGCGGAACTCTGAATCGAACCAAGATATTCTCTTTCAGAAAGTTACAAACAGCCTCTGAAGATGTCTTCCATACTGGAATGGCTTCAACCCATATAGTAAAATATTTTGTAGCTATCAGTATATGTGTATGTCCCACACTCGAAGTAGGTATCAAAGGGCCTATAAAATCCAAACCCCATTGTTTGAAGGGTTCATCTACAACCACGGGTCGGAGTGGTAATGCTGCAAGCTATTGCTTACTTGTGAACAACTTACATTTCTCACACTTGGCTACCCATGCATACACATCCTTGAACATCCCTGGACAATAATAACAATTCCTCAAAATCTTGTAAGCAGTCACTATTGATGATAAATGGCCGCCACAGGCTTCTTCATGAAATGTCTTCAACAGAGACTCTTGGAGCGATTTATCTACACAATGCAAGAAGGTTCCATCCAATCCCCTCTTATATAATACATCATTGAAAATGACATATTTATCATCTTTTAACCTTAAGTTCCTCTTCTCTTTTGTAGAAAGATGTTCTAGGCAATCTCCATATGTCAAGAAGTAAGCAACATCTACAAACTAGGAATCCTGAAGGCCAACAAACAAGACTAAGGGCAATTCCTCTGTCTCTCCCTCTTTACCCTCAACAATTAGCTTGCACAAACCCTGCCCTTTTACCAACTTTGTGGGCTTAATATCTGTAGCATCGTAAATTGTACGCACTTGCTAGGGTGGTACAATTTCACACTTGGTTTAGCACCCGCCTTAGCGCATTTTGCATTTTGCATTGCATTTCCCCTTTAGCACTTAATTAATTAAATTAATTAGGTCTAAGGTCCTATTTCATCATCTTCCATATCATAAAGTTGGGCCCTTTTCATTAAAGTGTGCCCCTTTCATTTTATTCCTCCAATACATCATTTAATCAAAAACCCTAATTAGGTCCTATTTTGAACTCGGGGGCTTGATTTCGGGGGTCAAAACATCTCGAAATCACCTGTAACTTCGGGATTCTCTCTAAAATCATCATATCCGCGGCCCTGAAAATTTGGTGAAAAGTTGTCGGGACCATGGCGCCCGGAGTGCACACAGTCCCGGACATTTTTCCTGAAATTTTAGGAGCGCGATCCAATCATAAAATAAAGCTTAACCCCAAGAAATTGGTGGGAGATTCAATCTCTAGGTCGGCCAAAAGTTGAAATTAAGACGTAGGGTTTCATATATAAGAGCCCTCTTTCTTCATTTTAAAGGATCCGAATTTTGGTTTCAGGGGACCTTCTATACAACGAAAGAGAAGATCTTTGAAGACTTCAACAACATTCAACATCCATCCATCAAGCATTCATCAATTTCATTCATCCATTTAGGGCTTTGAAGACATTGAAGAGCAATAGGGGATCACCGACTGAAGATTGGCTTGTACCCCTCCCTTGGGGTTGGGTATGATTTCATGTTGTTTTCATGTCTTTGCATAAGACTCATTATATCATTTGTATTCATGCTTTAGATCACTTTGCATCTTGATTTGGAGCATTTACATTATCATTTACAAGCAATTAGGGTTTACTTTCTAGGTTGCTCTAGTTTGCTTACTTGCATTTTAGGATCTTGCACACACACAAGGTCTGCACACACAACTTTTACTATACAACTTGGCTATTCGTGGAGGTGGAAATCACCAAAGCGGGGGTTTGACTAAGGCAAAACCCTATATAGCCACCTATAACCCTTTTCAGATATAAGTGCAGATTTCCCAATTCGAAGGACGCCGCAAGTTGCAAATCTGATGGGAGCAGACTGAGACAGGACAACACACCAAATTGTAGAGCAAAAACCTAGGACAGGGGCATGGGGCGCCCTGGTCCTGACAGGATAGGGGCACTGGGCGCCCTGGTCCCTCAGACAACAACAGTTTTCATCACTTTTCGACGGCTTTCAGGTTGCCAAAAGGAGCAGTATCAGGTGCAGAATCAGTTCAGTGGCGCATGCGCCCCCATCCTGAACATTTCCACTCAGATGTTAACCCCGGGTACACATCTGCATTCTCCTTTTATCCTTGTGTTTGCAGCTTTTCATCACTTAATCTCAATCTTGCAATCTTGTTACTAGTTCATATTTGCACTCTAGGGCTAGTTGTTGAACTTGCATCATTTTATCTATCATTTGCAACAAAGGAATAGAAATCCTAATAGGTAGCCCATGGCTCTCTCTTCCACAAAAAGAAGTAGCCAATTGTGTGATACCTCTAGGCTCTTTCATATTCCACAAGTGTGTGATTGAAAGTGAGATTAGGGCATGTTTGCTTAGTGTCACTTTTTCCCCCACACAATATCTAAATTGAACTCTTGAATTTTTGACACCCAGGAGACTCTATTATTAATTCCTATGTCTTGTTGTGTCAATATGCTCTTGACTCCGGAATGAGGCACATAAACAATTGCATCCGAATGGAGAGTATGATACCTGAACTACTTTATGGTCTTCACAACCGCATATGATTTCTTTTTCATTATTGAATACTTCAATTCATGCTTTTTCCGTGGTATACTCATGAATGATATTGGGACTTCTTCATTATCCTCATTCTTCTGTAATAAAATTCCTAACATAGTGTGCTCTGAGGCATAACAGTAGATAAAAAAAGCCTTCCTAAAATCAAGATTAACCAGAACATGCGCATGACTAATAGCATTCTTTATTGATTTGAACGCTTTTTTCCCTTCCTCATTCCATTTAAAAGCTTGTTTCTCACTCATCAAATTCACAATATACCTGGTAGTCTCTGCAAAATCCGGGATGAACCTCCTTAGAAAATTTACCTATCCGAAGAAGGATCTAACAACATTCCTACTTGATGGTAGAGTTAGTTTTTGAATTGCTCTTACCCTTTCAGGATCTATTTTCACCCCTTCCTTAGAAACAATATGACCAATCAAATTACCCTCTGTGACTCCAAACACAGATTTCTCGGGTTTAGGGACACCCCATGCTCACAACATGTCTATAACACTTGTCTTAGGTCTCGCAAGTGATGTTTCTTCTTTTTGAGAAAACTTTTAAGTCATCCAAATAGACAACAATGATATTATCCTTTAAATGACCAAAGGACAAATCCATAGCACGCTGAAATGTCGCTCCTGCATTAATCAAACCAAATGGCATTCGGTTATAAGAAAATGTACCCCAGGGAGTAATAAAGGCAATTTTATGTTGATCACTTTCCTGAACACTAATATGATTATAATCCGAAAATACATCAAGCATGGACATCATCTCTGATCCTGAAACTATTTGTAGAATGTGGTCCATGACTAGTAATGGATAGTTATCTTTTACGCTGGCCTAATTTAGATTTCTAAAATCCACATAGATCCTTATTTCTCCATTTTTCTTTCTAACAAGTACAATATTAGCTATCCATGTATAATGATGGATGGGGTATATAATCCTAGCCTTTAACATCTTATCTACTTCTTGAAATATAGCCTCAACTACTTTTGGATTGAAGCTTCTAAGCTTTTATCAGAAAGGACTTACTCCAAGTTTTAGAGGAATTTGATGTTGGAATTTACCGTCTCTGAAGTTTTTAAGATCATCATAGCACCAATCAAACACGTCCTTTAACTCCAATAGGGGACTAATGAGCCTCTCATTTTCTGTAGGCATACAACATTTTCCTAGATTGATATGTTTAGGTTCATCCTCGATACCGATGTTGATCTTCTCGTAACCTCCAATATTCTGAACCTCAGGGGATTTGTCAACTTTGTTCTTCTTGTAGGTGTCATGACGATCAAACAGACGCTCCAATGAAACCAACCCTTTAGGGATCTTGTTTCCTTTCAACTGCATAATTCCATTAGGCAACTCCTTGGCTCATTCTGGTGAAAATTCTTTGCACTCTACATCTGAACCTTCAAAATATATGGCAGAAAACATGTCTACACTTTGCATAAAATTATTGATTTGTTTGTCCTTTTCAAACACCTACCAAAACTCAGAGTTTTCTGGGACACTAGGTCGATATATCAACTCTACCCTGTAAATATCATCAACAAATTCAAGATGCGTAACAAGTAAAGAAGCTAAGACTGCTAATGAATCTGCCTTTGAATTCAGTTCTCTGGGTATTGCCTCAATGGAAAATGCATCGAAATCTTCAATTTCATCCCAAACTCTATTCCGATAGTGTTTCAATATTTCATTTTTAACATTAAAAAACCCTCTGACCTATTTTACAATCAATTCAACATCTCCTTTGACTCGTAGGAGCTTTACTCCCAGTCTCTAGGCTTCAACTAAACCTAGCAACAAAGCCTCATACTCAACCGTATTGTTGGTGTTTTTGAATTCCAATTTAAAAGAGAAAGGAATATGATTGCCAGAAGGTTAGATTGAAACTACCCCTGCACCTGAACCTGATGCTTCACAACGACCATCAAACTCCATTAACCATAAACTTTCCTCTCCCTTAGACTATGATGGATCTTCTCTTACCTCATTATTGGACAAAATCATGTAATTTCCAAATTGATAATCATGATATATAATTTAAGCTCTTGGGTCATCAAAAGGGAAAATAGTGAATTTAGACTTTGGTTTAGGCTGCATAATGACTCGTTGTTTTCCAACAGGAATTATAGCTTGGAACCAATCCATTTTAATTTCACCTCCTAGATCCCTACAGAATGTATGACTTAGAAACATACCATAGCTAGCTGGAATGTCAGCTATCAGAATAGTCAACTTAATTATTTTTCTCGGGTGAGCGGCAAGAACTACTTGAGCATCCTTAATTTGTCCTAACAGAGGAATTTGCTTTGAATCCATAAAATAACATCTGCCAATTTTTTTTGTCAAGGACAACCCTAATGCTTTAGCTACTACAAAAGGCATTATATTATCAGACGCACCTGAATCTATAATACAATTATTTAACCTATGACCATTTATGAACAATGATAGGTAAAAGGGTTCAGGTTTTGACTCTGGAGTAGACAAAGAATCATCTGTTTGGAGAGCAGTTATTTCAGGCAACTTTTCATGAACAACAGGGTGAACTGACTCATCACTGTGTGAGGACAACATGGCATTTACTGTCTGTTGTGTTCCATTAGCTTGTAGTACGTTACTTCCTTTTACGAATTGAACACTTGCTTATCTAACTCTTTTGGGCTTATCTTGAGGCACTCAGCAGGTGTAATTTGGATTTGAGAAGATTTGAAAAATTTTACAATATCAAATGAACTTTCTTTTTCAACAAACCTTAAAAATGGAGGCTCTTGCAGTTTTTGATCATTGTTATGAAATTTTGAAACCATCTCCTTACCTTTGAAATTCATAGCAGACGATGAAGAAGCACCCTGAGGTTTTACATTTTGTTGATTTCTTGTGAGCACAACACATGAAGGATCTTCTAAAGTAACCAAAATATCACCCCCTCCTTCTGAATCTGACTCATACTCTAGGAAGTGGATTTCAGAGTCACCAAGTTGCTTTAAAGATTTTTCTTCACTCCACTCATTTGGGGTATCTTTAGAATTCATCAATTGTGCATAAAGCACCATTTTAGAACAAGAACTACCCTCATGTTCATCGATTAGATGAAAGATACACATACTCACTTTAGGTGGCAGTGCCTCAATTGCTAATCTCTGTTGAGAAGGGGGTAATTGCAAAGCCTTATTCCCAAATCCCATAGACTGATTTGTATTTCTCCTAGGTATATCTTGATAGGGAGATGGATATGAAGTACTAGCTTTAGGTAATTGTCTTTTAAGGGTAATCACATCATTCATCAATCTTTGGATCATAAGATTAGAAGAAGTTGAAGATTGGGTAGGGGAAGCCTATACTTCTCTTTTCCATTTACCTATCGTGATTAAATCATCTTCCAATTCAACTGCAAGGGTTTTGGCAGCACTCAAATCTACAACTCTTTTCCTGTGGATCAACAAACCTATTTCTGAAGGCATAAAATTTATAAAGAAACACTTCAAATTATCATCAGAGGGTTTTTGATTAACAAGAATTTTATGCACAATTTTGTCAAACTTCGCTACAAAGTCCCTCATAGACTCCAGAATATCTTTCTTAATTTGGGCCAATTGAGCTAAGAGAGAGTGTTCATCCTCAGCTACTTTGAATCTTTCCTCAAACCTTGTTCTCAAACTCTACCAATTTATTATCACGCTATTCGGTAAGTGATAGAACTAGTCTGCTACTGCTCCAGTTAGTGTTTGGACAAACAATCTTACAACAACATCCTTGTGTTGAACAACTATTATCCCACAAGCCACATTGAATGCATTCAAGTGCTCATCAATGGTGATTTTTCCATCCCCACTAAATTTTGGCAAGTGATCTCTAGCACCTTTGGGTAAGGGATTGAGATTTAAACCTAAGTTCAATGGACCTACAATAGCCCCCCAAGGATTATTTACTTCCATTGGAAGTATGATATTGAGCAGAGTCAGGTTGATTATATTTGGTAAAGCAATACCATGCAAGGTTAGAGCTTGACACACTGATGACACAAGAGATGATGGTGATGGAGAAGGAGGCCTACTTCTTACTCATCTTCGATGTGAAAAAGTGGGTTGAAAATTGATGTTTTGTAACTCCTGAAAGAAAGAATCAACTACCCCCTCCCTACTTTGGGTCCTAGTGTAACTTTTTGACTCCAGTCTTGCAACTAGGCAACCAGTCTTATAATTCGACTCCCCAGTAGAGTCGCCAAAAATATATTGGTGAATAGATTTGTCTCTTTTCTGAAATCTTAATAATTATCTTCCTTAAGCAAAAAAATAACTCTAGTTTGCCCTTTATGAAAATAAACAAATTACCAACAGCTAGATGAATTAATTAAAATTCAACCTCTGCATTAGAGGGCAACTCCCCATATGATTTGCAGTCAATTTATTATATAAATGAAATGCTAACACTTTTTACCATAAAGCATTGAAAGGCTTTAGCATTCATCCATCAACACAAATGAATGCCTCCAAACTAAAAGTAGAGAAAATCTTCTAAAAAGAATTTAATGAGAGTTCATAGACTCTGATTCACAAACATGCTCACTATATAAATTCAAAGCATAGCAGAAGCTCAACAATACTGAAGGTTGATCGATACTCTCTCGTGCCTCACAGGGCAAGGGGGATCAACGCAAATCAATACGTAATCAGTCTACTAACAACTAATGGTAACCATGAATTGAAGAAAACATAGAAATGACTGAGCATAAAATGATATCATGTTTATAGCAAACTTTTCCTGAAAATATTGCTATTCCTTAAACACCCAGATTTAAAGATAAAACCATAACTTATATTGATCAATCAATCATTCCAATTTCTAGCAATTCTTTAAAGAAAAACACAAATATTATCTACTGTGCAAAAAATCACAGTTTTTTAGACCTTTCTAGAGTCTCAAAAACATAGATATATAGCCACAACCTGGCCTACGGTTAAAATGGGAAACACGGAAAACCAACAACTTCCACCCCGCATAATCAGTGAAACCAACATCAACAGAAAAAATTACTATGCAGTTCTGGGAAAGTTGCTTCTTTCTTCCAATCCGCATGAGTAGTGGCAAAATGTTGAATCATTTTGTTATGAGGTAATCCCATGTGTGCCATTCGTTGTTTCTAGACTTCTTTTTCCTTTTGAACCTATGCAACTTTGTCAGAGTGACTATCTAGTTGTCTGATGCATAAAAATAGGAGTGATTCAATCTTAGCAATCACACTTAGGTCATCCAAAACTCAACCCTTAGCTTCTTTCACATAATTGATTTTGTCCTTAAATGATTCGATTATAACCTCAACTGTCTCAAGGGTTCTTCCATCATCTTTTAGATATTTTATCTCAATTCACACGAGCTCATTTCTCATGGAGGTGACTAACTCTGCGAGTTGATTTATCAGTTTCGTGAAGTCCTCATAAGCCTGTTTTATTAGAGAATTTCTCCATTCAATATTCTTCTAACACACATACAAAATAGATCATTCAAACCTACCACAAGTGTTTCAGCAAGAAACTTCATTACCCCTTAATTTTGCACTTGTCGCATCTGTGCAACTTTTGGCACCCATTTAGCTTCTTCATTTTTCTAATTGATGATCTCGACTTCCAATTCCTTCATGACTTGTATCGCCCCATTATATAATCTGCTTAAATTAACAAAGTATTCTGCACCAGACTTCTGAATTCTTCCTAGCCACTCCATCACAGTTTCTGTGATCAGCCTGCATTTTTGTATTTGTTCCAGAGTCTTCTTATTTGTAGGGGACTTAGGATCGAAAGACATTGGAAGTTGTGATAAAGATTGAGGATTTGGATCATTTATTACCTCAATATACTCTGCCATCCTTTGTATCATCTCTTTCATTCTATGTTTATCCTTCTCATCTTTCCAGGTCTTGGTTATGATTTTCTTTGTTGAAGCTTCAAGATGAAGCACATCTGTAGCCTGAGAGGTAGTTCCAATTTTAATCCTTTCAATAGCAAAGTCCTAAGCTATAGGGCTCTTTGTCTTCTCATCTGTTAATGGATGCGCTATCTACACAATCCCGTTCCCACTATCTACATCAAAATCAATCTTTGACATGGTTTTTGACTTCTTTGCCTTAGGAATTTTCCCAGGCACTTACTCACCATATCTTTAACTAGAATCAAGGCTGGAACAATATTTCTCTTCTTGCTGCTTAACATGTTTTCTAACCATACTGGTCCTAAAGGAACTTGAGACCTATCTGGGTCAGTTCCTATTTCTTTTCCATCCCTAACTACCGTAATAGTAACTTCATTTGGGATTTCCTGTTCCTATTGATTATTACCCTCATCCGCTATATCTTGTCGCTCTTTGATTGGATCAATTGAAGTAGCATCTATGTGAAGATTCACTACTACAGTATCAACAGGAAAGGAATGTCTTTCGCCTCTTGTTCTTGAGTGGGTGACTATAATAGAAGTTGTCTCCTCTTTGGTTTGCACTGTCTTTGCTCTTTGTCCTCCTTATCCCTATTTTTGTGAACCTACAGCACAAGATTGAACAAGAGAATTAGATACCAAGACCTCAATGGGTGAGGTTGAATCTTTCCTTGAGCTTCTTATTGGTCTTCGCTTTTTAAGCCACTTCTGTGTTCTTCGAATGACCAAGAATGTCCTAGTTTGAATCTGTTCTTCCTCATCCTTTGTCTAGTCAATCTTGGGTATTACCCTTGGCTGCCTATCATCAACAAATTTGGAATCAAGCAAATCATTTTCATCATCCACAATATTTGCAGTGTTTATCTTCAAACCATAATCCCGAATTTTCTTCACTTTGAGTCTCAGGTGAGCTCTTTTTCGGACTTTATACTCATCCACATAATCTGCCCAAAAGTCTTCTAAATCAGGTACATGTCAAAAATTCTCCCTGAATGTAAAGTGTGTCATTTCAAGTCTTTTAGTATCAAATTCCATACGGGGGAAATACAACTGAAATTTGAACCTTTTGAACTCTAAATCCGAATTCAAAGCATCTGAGACACTGCTACAAGTGTAGTATGTGAGCTCAATGGGAAAGGAAGCCCCTGTTTGGTGTTCTTCCCCATATTTATTATCTATATAATCCAATTGCCTGCAAACTTCAATTAATACTTGTCCGTCAAAGGCATATCTCAGCAATTTGTAGGGTTCTCCTTCAAAGCCACCAACCCTCAAATAAGTGAACCTAGAGAACTGATTATAGAAGCTGCCATATATATTTATAAACTGCATATCTTCCTCAGTCAATCTCTTATGAACATCTCCTTTTAATTCAAATACTAGCCGGCCCAGGAAAATATTGTGAACCTTATAATAATTTTCAGTAACCATATGTTGTTGCAAATGCGAGTGATATTCATATATCTTCATATCATTCTGCCAAGTTTCATGATACAAACCTACCCATTGACAAGTACAAGCTAAACAATATATGAGGTAGGATGACATATAGAAGTTCTAAACCCTCATGCATTCTTTCTGCAGTTAACTTTGCCCAATCTATGTATCTTTTGTCACCAAAAATGACTTGAATAAAGAAATACATCCAATCCTCCCAATAAAAGGCTATCTGATTTCCCTACATTCTATTTACTAAAATGATTATGTCCCTTACTTCCCGAATCAAATGCTCTCGGGTTAATGGGCTTGGCAGCCTTGAACCCCCCTTTTGAAATTTTAATAACCAATTTCTTGCAATGACACTCCTATAACATGATTTCTTCTCAGAGAAAAGCCCTTGCGACTTGCATACCCTCTAGTCCTTGTATTGCTGTCTTTGGTATTTTCATTATGGTGGATACAACCTCTTGACTAATTGCATTCAAAACCTTACCCTTTGCATCTATTACACACCTCTCTACAGGATCATATCTGCTCATACATTCCAAAACTACTTTTGGGCATGACACAGTGGGAGGAAATGCAGCAACTTCTATCAACCCACTACCTAAAATTTTCTGCATCAAACGGGAACTAGTAGAATTTCACATTCTTTCATGGAATTCATTTAAATCTACTGACAACAGAAAAGTATCTCCTATGTTAGGCAGGGAACTAACTAGCCAAGACTTCTGGTCTACTTGAGGTACTTGAGGTCTCATTTTAGCTTTACAATTAGAAAATGCAGAGCAGGAAGAATTGACTAAATCGATTGAAGTATCAAATAACACTTTCAATTAATGAAAACCAACAAGGAGAGAGGAAGAACTTGCACTCACCTTTCATGCAAAGCTAAGAATTCACAGAGTTAAGAGAAAGAAATGTCATTTGCATTAACCTTCTACTTACAAAATTGGGCAAATAATAAAGGGAAGTAACTTGTTTTAAAAAAAAACAAATCTTAGGGACTGGCCTAAAATATTGGTCGCATGATCTATCATAATTTGAAAACGGCATACTCATCTGTGCCAAATCATGTTGAAAAGATCAAGTTCTGACAATTTATTAATATTAAGTCTTTTCTCCTCCACATCCTTTACTTGAAATGATTATATGGAATGATTATTCCCAAGTACGGATTCACATCACTATTCATTTTCTCGAGGTTCATCTTTTAAATCCAGAATATTCCCTATATGCTGACACTTGTTCACTTTATCTCCAAAGTCATCAATCCTCAAAGTTTGAACCTTGAACCTTGAACCCTTCGAAAAGAAGTTCAAAGGTTCAAGTTCAAAATAGTATTAGTGCAAAACACATGAACATGAAGCTTACCCATTATAAAACATGACTTACGTGTGACTTGCTTTAACATGTTGAACCTTGAACCACTCTAAAAGTTCACGGTTCAAGTTCAATGAATTATGACCACCAAGACCTTTAACACCCTTTTTTTTAAAAGAAAGGCACTATGTCACATACTGCACTTGAACTTGAACCTTGAACCTTGAAACGGTTCAAGTGAGAAGTTCAGTTCAAGAAAAATTGCAAAGGGGAAAAACTTAAAGAATGCGAAAAGACAAAAAATTCAAGAGAGGACTAACAAAGGTGTCACACATGTGTTCTAAAACATGGGTGATCCTTTAGGATCACATACGAATCCTTATAACATCTTGGTGTGTACAACATATCCCTTAGGATCCAATTTGACCACATAGGATCACACAGTGTCCTAAGGGGTCATTTGTGGTCCTGAGGGGTCACACATGTGTTCTAACAATCCACATAGGATCACATAGTGTCCTAAGGGGTCACACATGGGTGGCCCCTTAGGATGACATATGAACCCTTATAACATCCTAGTGTGTACAATGTATCCCTTAGGACCCAATTTGACCACATAGGATCACATTGTATCCTAAGGGGTTATATGTGGTCCTACGAGGT
The DNA here is from genome assembly GCF_030272615.1 of Cryptomeria japonica. Classification (NCBI taxonomy): domain Eukaryota; kingdom Viridiplantae; phylum Streptophyta; class Pinopsida; order Cupressales; family Cupressaceae; genus Cryptomeria; species Cryptomeria japonica. The sequence goes on along the minus strand of NC_081405.1, from coordinate 660,921,980 downwards.
CACACATGTGTTTTAACACATGTGTGACCCCTTACAACCACACATGACCCCTTATAACATCCTAGTGTGTACAACATACCCCTTATGACCCAATATAATCACATAGGGTCACATAGTGTATAAGGGGTCATATGTGGTCCTAAGGGGTTACACATGTGTTTTAACATATGCATGACCCCTTAGGACCACATATGACCCCTTATAACATCCTAGTGTGTACAATATACTCCTTATGACCCAATATAACCACATAGGATCACATAGTGTCCTATGGGGTCATATGTGGTCCTAAAGGGTCATGCATGTGTTCTAACACATGGGTGACCCCTTAGGACCACATATGACCCCATTGCATAAATCCCTTTAAGACCCCTTAAGACCACCTTTAAAACATGACATTTAATTTATTACTTTAAGATGTTTTTTAGGATGTTTAAATTTCTTTCAATCTTTTTATATGTTTAAAATGTCATTTATGTATTAATTTACATACAGTGTTCTATATATGTTTGAGATTTGTTATATGTAATTATATATATCTAGTTCTACACATCTTTTTTGAAAAATTGCACTTTATTTCAATATTCTTCAAAGAAAAAAGATGTTAGAATATATTTACATATAAAATTGTTGTTTATTTAAGTAAATTTTTTTTTAATGTGTAATGTATATGTGCAAATGCAAATATTTATATATATTTCATACCATCATGTCAGATCATCCTACTTCACATCATATTGGATCTGAGCCTAGTGTTCAACCAGGTGGCAGTGAGTAGATGCCACATCAGTCTGCAAGATCTATTGATGATAAACAATGTCTTTATGTGGAAACCACACAAACATTACAATATGCTTTAGATCACCTGAAGCACACATTGGAAAATACCCCTAACCATATAAATAAGGAAAGGGCAAAGACCATTAGTGATGAGCTATGTCATATGATTGACGTTGTTGAGATGTATAACCCCTATGATGAGATTAGCATTGATGCATTCTATTCTTCTCTTACACGTAGTGTTACTGATACTGTAAAATGGCAAAAAATCAATGATGATATTTCTACTAATGATATGAAGAGTATGTTCCCCCATTATCAGTTGAAAGGTAGAACAAGGGGTTATATGCCTACTAGGTGCACAAATGTCCTTTTGGAACCTTTTATATATCCTAGATAGTTGGCCACTCATCGTATGTGGCCCCAAAAGGATGAGTTTCCCCTCTATTTCTGCAAACAATTATTTGTAGTGTTCCATTTGGGCTATGATGTAGACTATATAAATTTTCATGTGCATGCTGGGTAGGGGAGAGGGAGGTTTTTAGATAAGTTTAGACAACCTGATGCACCAGAACCCATTAATAAGTGGGCATTAGTTGGTCCAAAGCTTTTGGTACTTCCAAAATGTTTGGAACTATCACATGCAGCAGATAGTGCAACCGATGACACTCGGCAACATATTTATTCCAGTATTGCTACTATAGTGACACAGGTTGATCAAATGACATCAGATCATGTGGGAAAATATTTGATATGTTCTCATACTAACATTCCTCCAGTTGATATACATCATCGAGTTACGATCCCTACATTCGAGCTAACATACCATTGTCGATGGATGCTGCATGACTACATGATGTAGATTCTTTGTGATAGATGAGTGCATGTCTATCTAGTGATCTTTTGGATGCATATTAGGTTCTTTCTATGGAGCATGGGTTCCCTCTACATAAGGAATCAACATATGTTAGATGAGTACTTGGTAGACCGCCTCCTGCTTTCCATAGTGGTGCTATAGACTCTCAACATGGTGTTGCACATCCTACAACCCCTCCCTAGCATACAATTGTTGGCTAGGATACACCTCCTCCTAGTGTTCATACATCACTTGATCCCATAGCACCTGATACTAGAGTTTGGGGGATTTACACTAGTCTACTTATGGAGACAGACCTTGATGGTGATGCTATAGTGGGCACCTTGCATGATTCTAACATCATTAGGATCAGGTGAGCATTACATGTTGCAAATGAGATATAAATTTAAAAACTATCTATAGTTCACTATAAATTTTGAATTAAATGTTTGTACACACACACATGTCACATACACATATATGATTTCTATATTCTAGAGGTATAATTTTTTAATTAAAATTATAATTTGTGAATTGAGGGGAATTATGTTAGGATCCATGTATGGAGATTTGCACACAACCACTGACCCTATTCATCATTAGACACAAGTATAACTTAAAAAAAAAAAAAAATTTATTAAAGTTCAATTTAAAGGAAAAGATATTGATTTTAATTAATTAAATTTTTAAAATTTTCTAGGTTCAAGTTATGTATCTAACAAAATTTGTACATTGTAGGTTGAGATACGATCAAACCTGAGCTCTTCATCTCATAGACGTTCTAGAGTAATGTATGTACATGGTGGAGATGTTAGAGATCATGTACATGTTTATCTCTAGACCATGTACATGTATATCTCTAGACCATGTACATGTATGTTCTTAATCTAGGTTGAATTATTAGATACCTTGAATGATATAAATTGTTTAATTAATGAGATTTTTACCATGTATTCTTAAATTTATATGTATGAATGTTTTTAACATGTATGTACACGTGTACTCTATTGTAGACATAGGGATCGGGACATGGTTCAGGATAGGGCCCGGACTGACCCATTATACATTCATTTGACACATATGTGCATGTGCATGTAAATTTTCTAGAGACATTACATTCATATTTTATATAGATATATTTTTATTTTCTAGACATTTCCTGGATGTATATTTTAGAACATACATACATGTGTAGATCTACATTTCATTATATATTATGTAGAGCTCTATCTTACTATTTTGACTTTACTAGATCTTACATTTCATGAAGATTTATATTGTTTGGTTTTGTGAACAACTCAAGAATTTAAATGTTAATTGATGACTCAAGATAATTTGATTTGTGTTTCATGTGGGATCTTGAAATATTAGACATATATATAAATTAAATAGATTGATCATATATATATATAGTTTTCAAGTTAAATGTTATATATATATATATATATATGATGGGATGGGGTTTGGGATAGACTAGCCTAGTCTATGCTCCTGGATCCTTCCCTGGGATCACCTGGTGTTCTCCTCACACCCTAGGGTCTCTAGGACTCCCTTTTCTTGAGGAATCCCCTGACCTTGCCCAATCCACCCACCAATGAGTTGCTATGCTACTCCTAAGGTCTCACCTACTCATGAGACTCAAAAAACCCCTTACTATGGCTAATAAGGGCTAAGGTTTGTTTCAAACTTTCCAAAGTATTAGAAAGGTTAAATCAAGTCTTAAACCATGTTTTACATCCCTCCATGTGCCCCCAAGAAGTTGCTACCTTCATCCTTTCTACCGATTTCACTGTTTTGTGTTTTTGCTTACAAAACAGGGCTACAAGGATTAGGACCAATTAGGCCTCCTATCCAGTCTTCTAGGGCTCCCTCTCACAAATGATGCACAACCAACCCTAACTCCCAAAATGGAATTCCATTCAATTGGCAAGGGCTCAAGGATTTTCTAGGTTTTGGGCCTCCAAGTGGCCGTACAGTACCTAGGGCAAATTTTGGGGTTTTTAAGGGTTTTGTGGTCTGCCTGGCTCACAGTGAGTACTTTGAGTTTTAGCCACCTTTTATGGATTGGTGGAAGCTCCTCCTTCACACCAATGATGCTTCAAACACTCCTTTGTACCTCCTCCAAAGGATGCACTCTCCACTATTCAACCTTGCTCTCCAAGACCTCTGCAATCTGACCTCTCCTAACCAAGCACTGAACAGTCTCGCCTAGGAGTAGGTCTTTTCTTGGCCTTCTTGAATTTTTAAGGGACTTGCTTGCTTAGGACTATAGTATAGGGTCTTCACATCCATTCCCCATGGTTTCATGGTGGTTCCACAATGGGGAATGGAGTTAAGACTTCATTTACACAATCCTGTCCAAAACTGGACAGTAAGAAGACAATTTATAGACTATTTACACACACACTCAATCTAAAAGTAAGAACCTAAACTAATTGCTTGAAATGAAAGTATTTACACCATGAATGACAAACCACATAGTTTTGGACGTATCTCAATCCATTAACTTGCTTGTTTCCTTCATTCAAACTGACTGGTAATAGTTTCACAGTCTCAGTCTGATATTTTTGCTAGGGCCGTACAATGTCTGACCTCCAACCCATGAATTTAGGGTTTGTTAGTACTTATACTACCTTTGCCTTGGTCTGTGTGCCCAAACTAGGGTTTTCCACTCTAACCTAAAGAACTTGACATCATGGTCAAAAAGTTGCTTGACAACTTTTAAAAGTTGTCATGCAACTTTCCCAATGTTGCTCTTCATGACTCCTAGACCCACAATGGGCCAACCTAAGGACACTACCATGATATGAAGGAACCCTAAACACCTCCAGGACAAACATACCCTCCATTTTCAAGAAAATCACAATCTTGACTGATGACCCCTAAGAGCTCCACTAGGACCTATGAGCACATGGCTCATTATTTTATGTACAATGGCTTCACAAGAAGCATAACACCAACAAAACAAGAAAGAGAAAGAGTTTGGAAGGGTGCTCCTGCACCAATATATATATATATATATCAAGATTTCATAACTTTCTAAACCTGTATTGCAAAGTTAATCAATCTCATGTTCTTCACCCAAAAATTTAATCAAGTTTCAACAAATTGATATTTGGATTTTATGTAAGTAGTAGATTCCTAGATAAATGGACTACTAACCAAAAATAACCTTAAACTAATTTATTATTTATCAATCTAAATTATAAAACTAACCTACATTAATGTAAAACTTCAACAAAAGGATAGATTAAAAGTAAGATTTATTTGAAGAATATCCATAATTAAATGTTTGCATGGATCTCTTAAATAAGAAAATTTGAAACAATTGAAAATGTTTCTATATAGCTAACATATATATTCGTTTTATGTGCCTAAAACTACCTCTACAAGAGAAAGAGGGAATAGATCCTAAATTAGTGTCTCGGCTAAAAATTTATAAGTTGCACTTCTTTCCAAGATAGTTAGGCCCCATAATGAAATTACAAACTTTATTATATGGTCCTAAGGATACAATGACAATTAAAAAAATCTTAAATTGAAGAGTGACCATTTAAATTATATCATGGATTGCTTGGTAATTTTTACCAAAGCTACAAATTGGCTAAATAACATACCCCTTAAGGCCGTGCATATAAATGAATCCATACATGTATACATACATAAAGATGATTTATAGGTGATTCACACATGCACTATGATCTAGGTGTAACTATGTACATGCACTATGACCCCATTGCATAAATCCCCTTAAGACCTCTTAAGACCGCATATAAATGAATCCATACATGTAAATATAAATTAATCTATACACACACATACACATAAAAATTCAAATCCATACATACATACAAATTCAATGCATCCACAAAATATAATTAAGTATAAAACATAAATTCAATGCACAAATTTTTTCTTTAACAATTTATGCATCCACAAAACACATGCACTATGATCTAGGTGTAACTATGTACATGCACTATGACCTCATTGCATAAATCCCCTTAAGACCCCTTAAGAACACATATAAATGAATCCATACATGTAAATATAAATGAATCTATACACATACATACACATACAAATTCAATGCATCCACAAAATATATTTAAATATAAAACATAAATTCAATGCACATTTTTTTCTTTAACAATTTATGCATCCACAAAATTAAATGTCAATGTGCAATATGTATAATATATATCCATCCACACTATCCAAGCAAACATGCATGTCTATCTCTAGATAGATATATATGATCTTGTCCTAGAAAATATGAGTTCATCGAAGTACGACCTATCTAATATAAAAAGTTCAAACATGACAAGTTAACTTAAAGCTCTTGGTACATATAATATGGATCCTCCCTATCTTTTATAATCTCTAATTTTTTTTCATGATCTTCAATAGGCAACCTCCACTTTCGGTTGCCACATCCTCTTTTTGTCAATGTCTCCAAATGCAATCTTGTCACTATTACTAAGTGACTGTAATGTAGAAATTTTCGGCCTGACATATAATCAATAAATGTTACACCATTTTTATCTATCTTCATTTGTTGATAATAGGTGCCTTCAACAACAATTGAACCAATGGGATATTGTTGTCCATCACCATCAGTGACTAATTCTAATAACTTGCATTTTGGTGTTGTGCATCTCAGTAGATAATAATCAACACCTTTAGTATTGTTAAGATTAACAACCACCGCAAAATAATCACCTACATAGACCACATATATTTCAAAAACAATTAATAAAAAATATTTGAACAATAAAATAAATAAGAATTTAAAAAATTGTAAAAAAAATGCACGCACGCACCTATAACAACTAAATCAAAAATACGTTCACAATCAGCTGAATATAGAGGATCGTGAATATCAATAATGTCACTATCTTCATAACGAGGCATTGCGACTAACCATTTCATTTTCCATTGTAAAACATATCCATCTCCAATATTCTCACATTGAGTATTTGTGTTGTTCTCAATGCAATCAACACAAAAACATGATTTTTCTCTTACAAGAATAACAAGAGGCTTGCTATGTCCCATAGTCATGACTTGATGTAGACTTCTAATACCATTAATTGTTTGACAATTATAAGGATTTGATTGATCAATATATGTTACAAATTTATGAATTTAGAAACACACATTTACATTTCTAGTTCAATACATAGTTTTAAAATAAATGTACATGTCAAACACATAATTCAACAAAAGTAATTTAATTTACTTTTCATTTATGTCATGTTGAATTTTAAAATAATTTGAACACAAGAATAAATACCTTTAACTTCCCAAAAATAATGCTTTTTGTATGTTGTATCACGACTAGCAAAATGAAATTTGCACCATTCAACAATTTCATTTGAATTTCGTATGGTGTTACCTATACACAAGATATCGCTTTAGAAAAGTGGAATTGCCCATATATATTTAAATTGCTTGATATAAAGATTATTAAATTAAAGTAAATGAAGAGAATGTACCTGTAAGTTCATGTTGGCTAAGTGAATGCTTCACACATGCTCCTACTCCATCATGCTCTCCTTTTCCATGTCTACTCTGAAAGAAGTTCCACAAAAACTTTATGTTACGTCAAGCATGTTGTAAGGATAACCAGTTAAAAGCTTTTGCAGACAAATTGTCCTGACATAAATAGTTACATATATATATATACTTGGTGTTAAAATCAAATCAAATTGAAATTTAAAACACATGTATGTATTTAATATATATATATATGTGTGTGTGTGTGTGTGTGTGTGTGTGTGTGTGTGTGTGTGTGTGTGTGTGTACAATCTGAACACTTATCGACACATCCATCTGACCAAATCTAATGTTGTGAACAATTTATCCCACATTCTCTAATATCTTCAAAAAAAATTCCAAAACAATACATGCTACATAGCTCCTATCATGACACATATCATCACTGATATAAAAATGAACTTCCTTGATGATAATGCATTCATTTTCAGTACTCTCTATACCATCCACCTGAAATTGTGCATATCTATAGCAAACTTGTACAAATATTACAACATGTTCAAAATGATAATATTGACTTTGAATTTATGTGTGAGGATAAATGTATAGTTCTCAAAGAAATATACAATTGAAAGAATACAACCTATTGGAAAATAATTCTTCGACTCGCGAAACTGTTTAGCTTACCATCTTGCACCATGAAAATGTTGGATATGTGGATATATGATACTATGAAATCTAGTCATAAACTCAATGTAGGGAAATTCACTCTCCTTGAACACAATTTTTTTGGATTCAGCTCTTGAGTTAGTTTTGTATGTCTCATATTTAAATCTCTTCCACATAAATTGCATTGTAATACCAATATTCTTAGTTTTCAATAAAAACTTACTCAAATCTCCACAATCATTGCATGCACCTTTTATACACTGCATTTTGAACTCATTTGAATCTTCTAATTTATCACATAAAATAGACTTCACAAATTGTGTTGTACTTGTAGGAATGACTAGATTTGGATTAATTGTTGCCATGCCTTTTTTATATGATTGCAAGTGTAGATGAAATTTAACATGATTTTGACAACAAGTTTCACTTACCTTATTTATGTGTACAAAGCAAGGATGCAATCTCTCAAACATCCTTTGACAAATCTTCACATTTGAAAATTCTTGCTTGAATGCTTCAAACAATTTACTTTGTGTTGTATCTAGAAAATGTTTTAGATGTGAAATTTTTGTATCATCTTCATCTATCATCTATATAGTGTCCCTTCTATTAGAAGAAACACGAGAGTGGTTGGTCCAATAATCAACGACTTGTGTTCTCACATCTTCAGAAATGCTATCTTTTCGAGGAACCCTACATATATTTACCCAATTGTTTTCAATGTTTTCATCTAACATATTTCTCTTCCTAATATATCTTTGAACAATTCTTCTATATACTTTCATTAATTGAGAAATTGTGCGAGCTTGATTTCTATGAGACAATTACTTACTAGAAATCATAGTCATCAATGCTCTACGTGCAACACTTAATTCAACACCTCGACTTGTGTTGTCAATACATTTCAGTGCTTCTTGCAAATTTTCAATTATAGTTTCTTTTACTGATGTATCATGTGAGCTTTTCTTATCATCAACACAAAACAACTCCAAAACAGGGGTCATTTCTCTTTTCCTAAATAACTTAGCAAATAATTGTGATCTTCCAATAATAGACTTATTTTCAAACTAATCATCGCACATTTTCTTACAATGCAATTTTATTATGCTTTCAAGTACCATATACTCAAAAGGAATTTCATTGAATAGACGATCTTCATCCATTTCCATCAAATTTTTCATACTAGAGAAAAATTTTGAAATTGACACTATACCAATTTGATCTCGTACCTGAGTTGTCATTTCTTTAACATTAATAGGTTGATCTTGAACATCAATGGATTGTTGTTGTTTATGTTTTGTATGCCCTTTCATCTTATCGTCCCTTTTTTTATCATACAACCTTGATCTAGTCCTCTTATTTTCCATTGCACAAAATATTCAAATTCAATTTCAATTGAGCACCTAAACACACAAACACATATATACCATATATAAGAAAAAAATCATAGATCATGCACAAGGTATTTTAAATGTTGAACAATACATTAGAGTTAGATACATATAGACTTCATTTGTAAACACATATAGATATAATATTGTTCTAGATCTAAAATATTTGTTACTACATACTATATATACAAAAGTTAAATTTACTTTTCCTTTTTCTTAAAAAAGAGCTCTATGACTTGTTCACAATGTTGCTTATGAAATGTATAATTTTTCATTCTTAAACTTGCTAGATAGGTGTTAGCTTGTTATACAAGTGACGGAGTAGCATTTAAATAGAAAAAAAAAGAGCTATAAAACTAAGGTGGACAAACATATATAATTTCAAGATCACTATAATTTTTCTCATTAGTGATTTGGTAATGACAACTAAATTAAATATACAGTTTTAAATAATGATTCATACATTATTGAAGTTATTATTTGCTTCCTTCTAAAACACATTATTGAGAGTGACAATTTAAGAAGTGTTTTTATTGAGATTATTACTAATATAGTAATCATTCTCATCATCCATTTATCATTTGAACCTAAACTCCAATTTTTGAAATACAGAGAAGTTGAGTTGTATATGTAAATAAAATTATTTGTTACAAAATCATGTCATACTCAATTCTATTAATGTAATATATTTTATAAATTCACTAACTCAAACTATTTTTGGATTAGTACAATAATTAGTAACAATTGCGAGACTTATTTTAATAATATTCTTATTTCTTAGTTGGTAATCTTAAAACAAATTTGATCTATCTAAATAACAATTCTACAATCTTTGTAATATTTCATCTTTCACTTTCTAAAGATAATGACAACTATTTTGAATGTCTTTTAAACTTCATTGGTTTATTTGTAAATAAAAATGAATCCATGTACATGTAAATAAGAATGAATCCACACATATAGATGAATCCATACACACAAATAAAAATGAATGCATACATGCAAATCAAAAGAGATCCATACATGTAATTAAAACATGCACAAACACATATAAATGAATCTATACGTGTAAATAAAAGGTTCAAGTGAAAATACATTATTGGATCAACAATTAAAAAACATTTTTCAAGAACAATTACATGAATGAATCCACAAATAAAAGGTAAATAACATTTCAATACAATTTTTTCTTTAACAATTTATGCATCCAAAAAATAAGGGTTAATAAAATCTTAAAAATATTTAGTTAAATATAACATACTTGAAAAAGCCTTCTAATATTGGATATTTATTTAATTGATTTTTTTTTTTAAATAACATACTTGAAAAAAGTAGAAGCCTTCAACCAAGATCTTCAAAAAAATTGGAAATCTTCGCCGCTTTGTATAAAAAATGTTGCTTTTATTTGCAAAAAATAATTGATTTAATTCAAAAATCAAATATATTAATTCACACTCATTGATTTTCATATTTAAAAACAAAAAAATAAATCATTATTTATATGGGGTTTAAGAGGCGTGGTCACTCAAATGACCGATCGCGTCGGCCTCCAAAGTTTCTGCAGGAACCCTTTTAGTCGGAACACTTTCGGCCAATATGTCCTTAGTGGCATCCTAAGTGGCAGCCACATCATCAAATTTGACAAATTTCTAAAACTTATGACTACTGCAACAAAATTCTACAAGTAAATTCAATTTATTGAAAGAACAAAAATACCCTTTTGTAGATATCGAAGTCTAGAATCTACTAATATAATTTTTATGATGTTTTGATTAGATTTAATATATATTATTTTAAAAATACTACAAGTAGGTATTATAATGTTTGGTAAGAGGCTGGTTTGAAAAATAAAAATAAAAATGAAACACCTCAAAAAAATTTGAAAAAAATATGGTTCACTAGAGGAGAGAGTCTCCTCCAAAAGGTTTTTTTTTTTATTATTATCAAAAATTAAATAAACAAAATATGGTGGGAGATAAAAGCTGTCAAATTCAGGTATGTTCGACTTTAAAATGTTATAACAAAGAAAATATACATTGATTTTTTATGCATTGTATATGTATGTCATCTATTAGGGATATCAATATAAAAAAAAAAATAAGTTGATTTATATTTTGTTTTTGGTGGGAACTAAACCCCCTGATTTTTAACATTTTTCAGCAATAAACTATTTGAATTTAAAAGTAAAAAAATATATCAATCTTTGATAAAAAATTTAAAAAAAAAATAGACTCAAACTTCATCAAATTTTACACATTTCATCAGTTTACATCATCTTCAAATTCAAAATACAAATGCCACTTTTATGGCATCAAAATTGAACTGTTATTGTTGTGTTAACCTTTTCCTTTATAAAAGTGTGACACATGTTTGTAATTTTACCCTCCACACATCACATGGCTAGTTCAACATAAAACATAAGACCTACAGAGGCTTCCCACAAACAAGGCTTAAGGTGCTATGACCTACATGTAGGGAAGGAGTGCCATCACATACTATCACCAATAAGCAACCATTGGGAACTTGTCTCAGCGTCCGTGATACGCATGTGGAGCCGCCTCAAAGTTTGAGGATATTAAGGGAGTTTGGCTTACCTAGATCACCAAGGTCTACTCAACCATTCCGAGATATATACTATTACTGTAGGGACATGTGTTGAGGCACCACACATCCATGTATATTATCTTAATTAAGTGTTTTACTTCTACCTTATCCATCCAAGGTTAATTTAATTATGTTATGACTTGATTATAAGGAAAACTCCCAATGAGCTATCTTGGCATTCTAGACCCCGGGCAACCTATCAATCTATTCCTCACGAGCCTAGTCACTCATATGGAAGCCCACTCCCCCTACCATGCACCTAGACCTTAGGTTAACAATATGCACAACACAAAAGCAAGGGCTCTCAATACACCATAACTAGATAACCAAGGTAAATCAATAATAATAATAAAGAGATATGAATAACATATGTCATTATCATAACCTCACATAGGCAGCCAAGAATCACAAAAAAATAAAGAATCTCAAGGACAACATATACAACATGAGCCTGAGAAGTAACAACAAGGTATCAAAATCTTGCTTGAAACCAAAACACATATATAATCCATTACAATCACTAAACTGGTCCTGAGACAGCTTTAGGAACACAAAAACCAACATAAAATAGCCTTTGGAAAGTTACAAACCCAAAAAACTCAACTTAGAAAACCCAGATAATCCAAATACAATAAATAGAGCAGTTTAGCACTTTTGCACATTTTGACAATGCGTTTGTTAAGAGTTTTAGCACTCTGATACCACTGTAATGTACACGATGACAAATACTCGACAACAAACACCTGATGGCAAACACTCGTCAATCAAACACCCCACGAAAAACACCCCACGACAATCACCCGATGACCAACCACTCGATGACAATCACCAGACGATAATCACCCGACGACAAACACTTGACGAAAAAACACCTAACGACAATCACTTGATGGCCAAACACCCGACAACAAATACCCGATGACGAACGCCCGACAAAAAACACTCGATGGCAAACACCCGACAATAATCACCTAGCGGAAAACACTTGACAAAAAACACTCGACGATAATCACCCAACAACAAACACCTGACGACAAATACCTGACGGTAATCACCTGATGATGAACACTCAACGACATTCACCCAATGAAAAAAAACCTATCGACAAACACCCAATGACAATCACTTGACGACAAATCACTCGACGATAAATACTCAATGACAATCACTTGACGACAAACACCTGACGGCCAAACACCCAATGGTGAATACTCGACGACAATCACTCGATAGCAAACACTCGACAAAAAACACTCGATGGCCAAACACCTAACGAAAAACACCTGCTGACAATCACCCAACAACCAAACACCTAACGAAAATCAACCAATGGCCAAACACCCGATGACAAAAACCCAACGAAAATCACTCGATGGAAAACACTTGACGGCAATCACTCGATGGCCAAACACCCGACAAAAAACATAGATACAAACACAGAGAGCCATACACGACAATGCACAAAGATTACTCACAGAAGCAATATAGTCCCTACATGAAATATTTATTAAACCTATAAAATAAATCTTTACTATAATTTAAATATCCTAGCCCAAAGATAATCTTTATGCAAACACAGAGCATACAAACTTTCAAAATCAAATACGAAGATGGGCCAAGATCTCCAACTTGGAAAAATAAAGAGAAGTAAGAAATCTAACGATGAGTAATAATTCAACAACCAAAATCAAAGCGAAGCCAAGAACTCCACAATCAAGATTCATAGAAATCAACAATAGTTTTCCAGAAAATCTCTAGCAGGCCAACCCCCGAGAATGAACAAAAAACCATATAAATATATTTCACTCTCCAAAACCATAGAATAAGTTAGCCAAAGAAAAATAATTAGATAATATGATATTTCATGCCAACCCTCTCCAAAAATCAAGGTAATATTATATAATAATATTTAATTAACTTACCCCAATAATCTCAACTAATAGTAAAATAGCCAAAGGGGGTTAAAAAAGGGAAACAATAATATAATCAACCAATTGACTAAATAAACCAAGACACAATAAAATATAAAGACCCAAATAAATATTAAAGCTACAACTATATAAATAAATAATAAATAATCCATAATAAATTTAACAATAATGCTAAATCATTAATTAAATATAAATCCAAAGGATAAACATTAGTAAATCCCAAATAATGATTTCTCATTAATATTAATATTAATGCCAACCATTAATTTAATTTATTATTATAAACTATATTAACCAATTAATTTATTTATAATTTAATTAATCCATAATCACAATTCCTCAAGACAACACGACATAGGATAACATAAAATGCCACTAGACAACTCTAAACAAGATACTAAGACTAACAGGGTACCAACTTAAACCTATAGTGTATAATGAGATTTCATATCATCTCCGATCAACTTGCCATTGGGATGAAGACACACTCAGACCTGTGAAGCCAAGTGGAGTTGATTTCTAGTACCTACAAACCAGTCACCACCAATACACGTACAACAATATATACCATAACATATATCATAAAATAGGCAGACAAGTGAAGGGGAATACTAATGCCATAACGTGCTCATGAATGAATGGTATGACATCGTCCTTATCACAAACAAAGTAGAAGACAATCACAAAAACCAAGCACTATCATAATCATCATCATGTCCAATATTATTATGAAATAGGGTTAGTACATAGTATGATACCATCAAATCATCATAAAGTAGACTAAGCTATTGTTAGCAACAACAAAGAAGGAAGATTGAGGGGGGGGGGGGTGAATCAGTCTTCACCGGTTATACAAACTCAATTACAAAAACTAATTTGATAAATTGTAGCAACAACAAAAGTAGGTAAATTGAAGAAACAACACACAACACGAAGATTTTGACATGGAAAACCTGGTTAAGGGAAAAACCACAGTGGGAACATACCCACACTAAGATGATACTTTGCAGTAGTATGTGAAAATATTACAATGGAGAATGCACATGCATTCAAGCACACTACCTAGAGCTCACCACTAAAAAGATAATGGCTTGGAAGGCTACAACCCTCAGGGAAGTCTCACTGACTTACAACAAGATTCAGACTACAATCTAGAAGAAATGAACTGAAAGAATAACATCTCCAAATGCTCGATCACAATTCCGGTTAAACACAGTTGTCTTCTCAGCAACACCAATCTCTCCACAATCACTACACTGAAGGATAAATCTCTTGTTCACACATAAACCTCTCTCTGATAATGTAGACACAACATCGAAAACAAAATTATATGACAACATCACCTATTTATACAATTCATCAACCTTGATAACAATGTCAGCTAGACCCTCAACCCTCAATTACAAAATTACATCACACGATACAAAGATCAACTACCGGACAAATATAATGATTTACATGATATAACATGGACCTAAATAAAATTCCCAAATGTACAACTCCACCAAAAATCATGCCAAGATCAACTGCAACACACTACACCCCCAGGAAAACGCATAACACGAAAACATCATTGATTCATAGAAACCATCAAAAACTCATACAATGATAAATGTGGATCACTATAATGAATAGGCAACGTGATTAGGAAATACCAGCAAGAACATTAGAATCATCAGGAACAACTGTGCCAACACCGCTTATTAAATCTTTATCGATCAACATTTGAAACTCAGGAACACTCAAACAACAACTGTTATGAAGAAAGATAACTTGTGGAGCACCAAATCATGAACCATATAAAATGAAGATACACAAGACCAACCCAAATAATATCCTAAGATATCAGCACAAGATCTGATCACACCAGAATATATCAGAGGAAATACTAATCTCTGCAAAACAACGATCAACAAAACATAACTGCAAAACCGGATAAAAAATCTTCCCAAACACACTAGAGAAAATCATAGGAATATGTTGACATCAATGACAACAAAAAATCCTAACAAAAACAATGACCAACAATATCCAACAATCTCCCACTTTGGCATTGATGGCAACATATGAATGTGAAAAATAGTCAATGCAAAGGAAGAAGATATCTCCAACAAACTCCCCCTAAGATCAAGACATATAAAGTAGTTTTTCACATGATCTCTCTCCCCCTTTGACAATAATTCCAAAGATCTCAAAATAGATAATCAAATTTTCTCTCCCCAAAATATAAACATGAATATCAGGAATCTCTCCCCCTTAAACACAAACTACTCCACTAGAGAAGCAACACCAACTCATCAATTCAGATAAAAGGATAAGACTGTGAAGTCCACTAGATTGATGCAACTCAATGCATTTAATTCTCATCAGGAGGGGTGGATACCCCTAACTTGTCTCTCAAATAGACAAATGTATATGCAGGTAAAGGCTTAGTAAAAATTTCAACAATTTATTCCTTTTTAGATACATACTCTAGCTTCACCTTCTCTTCACTGACTTGCTCTCTCAAGTAATGATATTTGATTGACACATGCTTAGTCTTTGAATGTTGCACCAAATTCTTTACATGTTAATAGAATTGGAATTATCATAGTATATGACAGTAGGCTCATGTCATAGATAACTCTAATATCTTTCAACATTTGTTTCATCCAAATTACCTGAGTGCAATTACTAGCAACAACAATGTACTCACCTTTAGCAGTAGATAAGGACACTGAATCTTGTTTCTTACTAACCCATGAAACAAAATTATTTCCCAAAAAGAATGCTCCACTGGTAGTGCTCTTCCAATCATCAACATCACCAGCCCAATCAGTATCAGTGTAAACACATAGCATGAAGTCAT
The DNA here is from genome assembly GCF_030272615.1 of Cryptomeria japonica. NCBI lineage: Eukaryota > Viridiplantae > Streptophyta > Pinopsida > Cupressales > Cupressaceae > Cryptomeria > Cryptomeria japonica. Next base: position 660,905,402 of record NC_081405.1, on the reverse strand, counting down.
CATTCCTCAGATACCACAAACCATAATCCACAATCCCCATCAAGTATTTGAATATCCTCTTCATACCAGTGACATGACTCTCTTTCAGATCAGCTTGATATCTATCAACCACAAACATAACATGCATAATGTCTAGTCTAGTCTAAGTAAGATATAACAGTCCACCAACCATAGATCTGTACAAACTCTGATTAGCTTTCAAAGATTCATCATTCTTAGACAATTTAAAACCAGTCACCATAGGAGTTCCAACTGGTTTGGAGTCATCCAACCCAAACTTCTTCAACAATTCCTTCACATACTTAGTTTAAGATATAAATATACCTTTACCAGTCTATGAAATCTACAAACATAAGAAAAAAACCATCTCACCAATCATAGACATCTCAAATTCTTTCTGCATATCACCAACAAACTTCATACTCAAGTCATCATCACCTCCAAAGATAATATTGTAGACGTATAAAAATGACCATATTCCTAAATGAATATTTTATGTTCATTTCTCTATTTAATTAAATCCAATTATCCACATTCCTCTATTTAATTAAGCAAATTACTCAATTAAATTCACTATAAAATTTAATAGGATAAATTCATTTTATTCAATTAAAGTCCCTATCCACTTTTTAATTAAATTCAAATTTAATTAAAATGGTTATCCTAAATTAAATAAATCTAATTTATTTAATTGCAACCAAATTGAATTAAATTCAATTAAAACCTATTTTCCCTCACCCACTTGCAAAATCCTACACCTCCCACTTGCATCCTAAGTCTCTTTCTAACTTCTTCTAGATTCTTCTAAACCTAATTAATTAACCCAAACCCATCCATTATCCCTTTTCCCTAAATTTGAGGAGGTCACTTCTCAAATTTGGAGCAAAGTCTTAAAAATGCATTAAAGCCTTTATCCATTCAACAAGCTAACTTGTTGAATGCCCCCAAATTTGGAAGGACTCTTACAAAGTTATCCCCAAAGTCTTCATAACCATTAATGGTTAACTCAACCCTCTTACATGGTTAAAGAATTTCCATAAACTCAACCTCCATCTAACCCAAGGGTCTCATCAAGCATTAATTGCTTTGACCATGGTTATCCTTAAACCTTGCACAAGAGTTTATCCTTTGGGTAAAAGCTTTATCCAATGGATAACCCTAACTTAACCTTAACCCTTAACCCCTAGGGTAACCATGAGGTCTTCTCAAGCATTTAATGCTTCTTACACCTCCTCTCAACCAACCTTATGTTGACAATTGTCATCATTTCATTGGTGTCAATTGCAAACATGGATTCCCAACTTTCAAACCTGGCCCTTGATTAAACCTTTCAATTCTGGCCATCCATTGCCCTGTTTTTGCTATAAATAGAGCTCTCATTCCTCCATTTTCATATCCAAGTCTTTAGCATCACACTTATACTTAAATCCATTCAAACTTTCATATTTTATATGCTCATCATTTAGCTTCTCTTTTAAAACAAGAATTAATCTAAATATGTTAATTTAGAGTATGTTCCTTATCATCTAGCTTAAATCATGAACTAATATAGTATGCTAGGATAGTACTGTTTACTAATCTTGTCATCTTATAACTAGTTTATTGCATTTGTAGCATCATGCATAGCTTAGGATGCATCACATATTAAAATCAATAAAAGTATCCCTCGTTCTTGCATTTGCCATCCCTAAACCATTTTGCTCAGTGATCTGAGAGAAAAAACATTGGTTTGAGGGACCGTGTAAGATAGAGGACCATGGAACCATCCTTGGGAAGCTGAGTCATACTTCATGACTCCATAGCTTGCACCAAGAAGTCCTATGGGTGTGTGAGCAAGGCTCCATAGAGCTCTGTTTTTCATATATTGAGTTCTATCGGCCCACTTTTCCCACATACATTTCTGGCGCCCACCGTGGGGCTCTACCCCATATATCAAATCGGTTTTCAAATATAACCACTTTTGCAGGTCCACAGAAAATGAGAATCAACACGTGGGAATAATTCCCTAGCGCATCTGGTCAACAGCCTAGCGCATCCAGTTCACTATTTAGCGCGTTGGGTCCATCATCTAGCACGTCAAGTCTATTTATTAGCGCATCGGAATATTAAACTTTTCTTGTAGGTCTCGGCACAAGAGAAAAATAGAGTAGCACTTTCGGAACACAGAGTAGCGCATCCCGAAAACAGTGTAGCGCATCATGGATATTTTGTAGCACGTACAGTTTATTTTGTAGCGCATCGAAAATAGACAGAAATCAAAAATTTAAAATCTATAACTGGGAGTAAAAAAGTAGACTTGTTGAAGTCCACCAACCATCTAACATTTTCCACTTGTTTTCTTGCAGGATTCTAACAAATTTGTTGCAGATAGGAGCTTAATTTAAAAAATGTTAAGATAGTTAGGATTTTCACTAACTTAGTTAAGTTAGTTTAAAATTTTGAACTTCTTTTATTCTTAAAATTGAACTCACCTATTTCCTTTGGGCTATAAAAAGAACCACAAATCAAAACATTTCTTGCTTTCATAGGAGAAAACCTATTTTTGGGCTTTAAAAAAAACCATACAAACCTTCCTTTTTTGCAAAAGTAGCTATAAAAAGAACCTCACCATCCTTTGGTGTATAAAAGATTCATTTTCAAATTTTTTTGCAAAGGAAAAAACCTCACCTAAGAATTTTTTGTTGCAATCAAAGAGGGAAGTTATTCCCCTTTTGTTTACCGATTTTTCTTTTGTTGACCAAATCAAACCTTTTGCTTTGTTGACTCGATTATTTTCTTAGATTAAATAATCACTGATTTGGGGAAATAAAATTAACACCATGCTTTTTGGAGCAACATCTCCCAATAGAAGTTAGCAAATCATTTATCTTGAAAGGCTAAAAAGAAAAATTGTTTGCCTTGTCTCGAAAGTGGAAGGAATATGCTCTCCCCTTAACTGGGTGATCAAAAATCCAGACCACTCTTAAAGCTTTCTTTACTCCAAGCAAATAAAATCCTTTAGCAGGCCTGCCTTCCCGAGGAGTTGGAATCAACTCTTAAAGCCATTTATGGCCGGTGTGAAGGGAACGACCTAAGTGGGAAACAACTTTGATGCCAAGTGTTCCAACCCACTATAATCAAAAGTGGAAAGTGACGAAAGTCCTTTTCAATGGTTGTGCGCAGCGATTAGCCTTCCCCCAGTATCCTCGAGATATGTAAAGCCTTTTTTCTAAAGGTTGGGAAGCCTCTTGAGGGAGTTTATCACTGACGGCCGAACAGGAAGCCTGATTACGAACCATAGAAATAGAAACCTTGAACCGAGTTAGTAACCAGACATTTATAACATCATAGTGCAAGGGTGGGGAAGAATCCGCCTCCAAGATCACTCACCATATATCTCCCAAGATAACTACTCAATTATGAAGCAATTCACTTTGAGTTAATTTCTGGCAAAAGGCAAAAAAATGAGCGCCCTCTAGGGGGTGACACAGCTGTTTGAGCTGATGGAGTATCGAGACTAGTGGGCTATGATGTTATTTGTGGCCTTTGAATAAAGAGTCTTTCTGAAGTGTATTATTCGTATCCAAACTTGTTAAAACATTGGGGATTTGAACACATCCTCGCAAAACATACACTTTTTGTCAGATTAGGCAAAATGGTTGTCTTTTTTGTGCTGTGCTTGCATTTACTACTTCAGAAAATCATCCATCAAGATTGAAAAACTCACAATCAAATCCAAAAATTATAAAAAACCAAACCAAAGGAAAAATCAGGGCAGTTTAGCGCGTGGGAACAACTTCTTAGCGCATAGGGTACTTCTCTTAGCGCATCCAAGCATCAAGTTAGTGCGTCTGGTTAAAATAGTAGTGTTTTATCCAAAACTTCAAAATAGTGTTAAACAATTAGCGCAGCAGAAAAATAGCCTAGTGCGTTGAAACATCAGCTTAGCACGTGGAAGCCAAACTTTAGCGCATAGGGTTTAAAAGTTAGTGCGTCACAGACCCATACTGGCGCATAGCCTTTCAAAACAGGCAGAAAACAAAATTTTAATAGTCAAAACTTTAGCGTGTGGTTGGGAGCAGCCTAGCACGTGTGGTCGTTCTTTTAGCACATGAAGTAAATTTAGTAACGCATCTTGTCTTTGTTTTAGCGCGTGACCAAAAATAGAAAGACGGGGCAAAACATTAAGGAATTTTGAAAATTTGGAAAACATCTTCGGAAGCCTCTTTTCATCAGCATCATTTTTCATCAAAGCAGAGTAGCGAAAACAAAGCTGTATAAACCATTTCTTAAGCAAAATTTGTGTCAAACAAACGTTGTAAAATCCAAAACTGATCACGCGATACAACATATCTATCCTATCAAAATCCGGAAATGTCATCACAAGTAACAAAAGGATCTTTTATCATCTCACGGATTTCATCTCAAAAACACTTGTTTACAAACTTCAAGTTGTCAAATCAAGTTTTCATATCGGGAGACTTTTATCCATATCATTTGACACGCTTTGTCGTGAAGGGGCATCTAAACCTTCACTTTGATAAAAGTAAAACTTGAATTTACAAAACAAGATCAACTAAATCCAAAACAAATCAAAGGAAACCATTGATCACTTATGCATGACTAATCCCCATATTCTGAGAAGAAAGAATCTTTATCATAACATCACGTTAAGGAAACAACAACCAAGTTTTTCCAAATTTATCAAGAGAAACAAGTTTTTATACATCAATCGTCAACTCTTCAAATCTCATCGAGTATTCCTTCATCACGTCAAATGTTATATCCAAAACAAATCCAATGAATTTGACAAAGAGCCTTTAAAGACTAGGGCGTATTGTCAAAAATCCACTTTTAATCAAATCATTAACCATGGAGGAAGGATCAATCCAACATTCTTGCCCAATGAGTGTATCACTAATAACACACCCCGACCTAAACCACCAACCTACAAGCAACATATTGAAGAGGATTTTGTCCCCTTCATCACTGAAAGTTTCTACTAAAATGCCTATTACTCACTCTCAACAAAACCAACAAAGCAAGGCACAAGCAGAGTCCAGTATGAATCGAAGGTTGTCAAATCCTTTTGAAGGTCCACACCTAGAGGATACTGAAATTTCTGAAGAGCTTCTTCAGGAATGTCAAGAAAGCGCTTCATTCCAAAAGCTTGTAGAAAGGCTCATAGAAAATGACAAAGAAAAATATTTGCTCATGCTCACAAGTAAAGGAGTAAAACTCCCTGAAAACCTTGACACAGATGTGTTTAGAATGCGACCTCAACATTACAAATATCAAGAATGACAACGGGAAAGGGAAGCACGCAACCCTGAACAAGATATCCTTGATCAAAACATACTAGAACAACATACACCAAGACAAAACATCCTGGATCAAAACATATCGGAACAACATACACCAAGGCAATACATTCCTGAGCAAAACATACCATTCCATACACCATTTCAACCCAGGATCAATACAAGGGAAGAACCTTTCCCTCAGCAAAACAATGCGCCTTTGGTTTCCCTTACTCAACAAATGCAAATGTTACAAAGACAAATGCAAGACATGCAACAAGGGACAACAGTGCGGTACTCATTAAATGAAATCTATCCTTATCCTTTTGACAGAAGATTGGACATGATCCCTTTTCCTCCAAACTCAGACGTGCCTAAATTTGACAAGTACGATGGAAAAAGTGATCCCCATGATCATGTCAGAGAATTTCTGTACCATGAGTCTTGAATTTGCTCATGATGACACCTATCTGATGAGGTTATTCCCAAGAAGCTTGGGAGGGCAAACAATGGAATGTCTATCCAAAATTACACCGCCTATCAGATCGTTTGATGAATTGGTTAACAAGTTCATAACACAATATTCCTATAACATTCAACATGCTATAACCATGCTAGACGTCTGCAACACCAAACAAAAGAACAACGAAACATTCATGATATTCCTTCAGCGCTAGCGACATATGGTATCACGATATCCTCAAGATATTCCTGAAAAGGAGAAAATGGAAATCTTCATCGACAACTTGAATGGTGAGATGAGTTACAGGCTCAAACTCCAATGCATACCGTCTTTCGCTAAATTGATTGAAAATGGCATTCAAGTAGAGGAAGCATGTGTCAAAAAGGGAATGCTCAAATTCTTCAAAGAAGGAACAAATTCATCAAACTACAACAACCAAAACAACAACAACTTGGACAAGTCTCGATTCTGGACTCGAAACAAAAACGAAGGCAACAATGAATCACATGATCCAAAATCTAAGCAACCAGTGCTCGCATTATCCAGAAATCCTTAGACTACGAAAAATCTTAAAGGTGCTAATCCAAACGCTAACACATATGCACCAAACACCAATCAAGGTCAACCCAATGCAAACAACACCAACGATACTCAAAACAAAACCACGAATCAAGGACCTAATAACAATTCACGCGACAACACTAACAATTTCCAAAAGCGTGTCTTCACACCACTCGGGCAATCACTAGAGTCAGCATTCAGAGAGCTACTGGAAAACACGATTCTCTCTTTGCCTGCAATCAGTAACTATGAACCCCAAATCAAACCACCTTGGTAGAATGATACACACTATTGTGATTTTCATCATAACAAGGGTCATCAGACGAACGATTGCATGAGATTGAAAAACATTGTTCAAGACATGATTGATTGCGGTGACTTAACAGTAGATGGTCTCAAAACAAATGGTGACCACGGATAAAAATCCTCTTCCAAATTACAACAAAGATGGAGCTTCAACCTCAAACGATACACGTGGAGCTCGTATCAACCACATCTACAATAACACCATCAATCACATATCAGCTGAAGACCATCAGGTAAACGTCATCACAATTCGAGATCAACATGATCATGAATATGTCAATGTAACAACCCAAACTCAAAAATATGTCTTGAAAGGACATACCGTGCGTACAACCACTACACCAAAGATCCAATATGATTTAGTTGGCCAACTATGCAAAACTTTGGCTCAGATATCTATACTAGAATTGCTGAAACTATCGCCCAAACACAAAAACATATTGGAACAAGCGCTCTTGGAAACAAATGTACCTCAAGATCTGGATGCAGACAAATTTCAAGCCATGGTCGCCCATATGACAGGGCCTCATAATCTCACCTTCTCAGAGCATGTTAATACTTCCTTGAGTCATCCGCATAACACTCCTCTCCATATTGAAGTCATCGTTTATAAACACCGAGTAAAAAGAGTCTTAATAGATGGAGAAGCTAGACTTAATATATGTACTTTAAAGCTTATCCATGCATTAGGCTTCTCAGAGGAGTCTATTGATCCCCGTAAAAAGATTACCATAAAGGCCTATGATGATGAGGAAAGATCATCTAAAGGAACTGTGATGTTACCCTTTCAAGTTGGACCAGTGCAAAAAGATACTATGTGTCAGGTCTTAGATATAGACCTCACCTACAATATTTTATTAGGTCGACCCTAGATACATGAAATGCAAGCAGTGCCTAGATATGTGTAGGATCATGGTGTGCCAAAATAGGCCCTTAAGTGGCAATGAAATTTCAGAAAAATCAGAGTTATGCAACTTGACATGAAAATTTGAATAAGTTGTGAACATTATTTTTAAAATATGTAACAAGAGAATATATAGAAAATTAAATGTAGTTTCTAAGCTACTAGTTGTTTTTTGGAAAAAAAAAATCTTATTTGATGAAAATTTCAAATTTCAATGCAGTGGTACTAAAATTTCAGGAAAAAAATAAGAAGTAGACGTATGTCTGACCACCCTAATCAAAATCAAATCTTAATATTTTTTTATAATATTTATAATATAAGTATTAGACTCATGTCCAAATGTGACACATATTTTTTTTAATTTTTTTATGAATTAAATAATTATTTATGATTTTTTTACTACAGCTTTTCAAAAATTCAGAAACTCCTACGTCTGACCACCTTAACTTGGTCAAAACCTTATGAAATTTAATTTTTTTTAATTTTTCCCTATATTAGACAAAGCATAGGATGTGACGCATGTTTTGGTTTCAAAAAATGTTATACCATTTGAAAGTTATGAGTGTTTTTCAATCAATATATCAATCAGGACTATTGTCAGAATTCAATTAGAAAATAAATAATAATTATTTACTAAAGTTGAAATAAGAGAAGCCTTATATTGTTGGAAAGTTGGGAACGTCCTTAAAAAACCCTTTTCGTTTTATCAATTTTGGCTACAAAAAAAGTCGTCAGCCACTAGTGTAAAGTCTGGAAAACCAGGGAATACTGAAAAACACGTTTTTTCAGTTGACTTTCCAGGCTTGTAAATTCCAAGCCTAATACCAAAGCATTCCCGAGCCAAAATTTGAAATTTGAAAATTTGAGTACAAAAATCGAATATCGGATATCAGATTTTATCCGATATCCAATTTTTGTACAAAAATTTGCGGTCCCCGATGAATTTCCCTTTGCCACCATTTATGAAGTAAACTGCCACATGGCAGAAATCCGATATCCGATTAAATCGGATATCGGATTTTATTAGTCATATTTTAAAGAGGGAGAGAAGGAGAGGGAGAGAGAGAGAGAGAAGAGAGAGAGAGAGATGAGAGAGAGAGAGAGAGAGAGAGAGAGAGGGAGGGGGGAGAGAGAGGGAGAGGGAGAGAGAGAGAGAGGGAGAGAGAGAGAGAGAGGGGGGAGAGAGGGAGAGGGAGAGAGGGAGAGAGAGAGAGAGAGAGAGAGAGAGAGAGAGGGAGAGAGAGAGGTAGAGGGAGGAGAGGGAGAGGGAGAGAGAGAGAGAGAGAGAGGGAGAGAGAGGTAGAGAGAGAGAGAGAAGGAGAGGGAGAGAGAGAGAGAGAGAGAGACCATATGACCCCTAACGACACAATTTGGTGTCTTAAGGGGACCTATGGTGTTGTTAGGGGTCATATGGTGTCTTGGGACACCATAGGACCCCTCTTAAGACACCAAATCATGTCGTTAGGGGTCATATTGTGTCTTACGACCCATAACTATGACCCCTAATGATAATTATGTGATATGGTGTCCCATGAACCCTTATGACCTCTCAGAACACCATATGACCCCTAATGACACCATATTGGGTCGCTTTGTGTCATATTATGTCCTAAGGGGTCATATTGTGGTCTATGACCCCTTAGGACACCATATGACCCCTAACGACATGATTTGGTGTCTTAAGGGGTCCTATGGTGTCGTTAGGGGTCATATGGTGTCCGTAGGGATCATATGGTGTCTTGGGACACCATAGGACCCCTTAGGACACAATATGACCCCTTAGGACGCAATATGACCCAAAGCGACCCAATATGGTGTCATTAGGGGGTCATATGGTGTCCTAAGAGGTCATAAGGGTTCATGGGACACCATATGACCCCCTAACGACACCATCGGACCCCTTAAGACACCAAATCATGTTGTTAGGGGTCATATTGTGTCCTAAGAGGTCCTATGGTGTCCCCAAGACACCATATGACCCCTATGGACACCATATGACCCCTAACGACACCATAGGACCCCTTAAGACACCAAATCATGTCTTTAGGGGTCATATTGTGTCTTACAAGGTCGTAGGACACAATATGACCCCTAACAACACAATTTGGTGTCTTAAGGGGTCTTATGGTGTCACAAGACACCATATGATCCCTAACGACACCATACGACCCCTTAAGACACCAAATCATAACATTAGGGGTCATATTGTGTCTTGCGGGGTCGTAGGACACAATATGACCCCTAACAACATGATTTGGTGTCTTAAGGGGTCCGATGGTATCGTTAGGGGTCATATGGTGTCCCATGAACCCTTATGACCTCTTAGGACACCATATGACCCCTAATGACACCATATTGGGTCACTTTGGGTCATATTGTGTCGTTAGGGGTCATATGGTGTCTTAAGGGGTCCTATGGTGTCCCAAGACACCATATGACCCCTAACGACACCATATGACCCCTTAAGACACCAAATCATGTCGTTAGGGGTCATATTGTGTCCTACAACCCCGTACGACACAATATGATCCCTAACGATATTATTTGGTGTCTTAAGGGGTCCTATGGTGTCGTTAGGGGTCATATGGTGTCCATAGGGGTCATATGGTGTCTTGGGACACCATAGGACCCCTTAAGACACCATATGACCCCTAATGACACCATATTGGGTTGCTTTGGGTCATATTGTGTCGTTAGGGGTCATATTGTGTCTTAAGGGGTCCTATGGTGTCCCAAGACACCATATGACCCCTATGGACACCATATGACCCCTAACGACACCATAGGACCCCTTAAGACACCAAATCATGTCGTTAGGGGTCATATTGTATCCTACGACCCCGTACGACACAATATGATCCCTAACGATATGATTTAGTGTCTTAAGTGGTCCTATGGTGTCGTTAGGGGTCATATGGTGTCCATAGGGGTCGATGGTGTCTTGGGACACCAGAGGACCCCTTTAAGACACCATATGACCCCTAATGACACCATATTGAGTCGCTTTGGGTCATATTGTGCCATTAGGGGTCATATCGTGTCTTAAGGGGTCCTATGGTGTCCCAAGACACCATATGACCCCTAATGACACCATAGGACCCCTTAAGGACACCAAATCATGTCGTTAGTGGTCATATTGTGTCCTACAACCCCGTACGACATAATATGATCCCTAACGATATGATTTGGTGTCTTAAGGGGTCATATGGTGTTGTTAGGGGTCATATGGTGTCCATAGGGGTCATATGGTGTCTTGGGACACCATAGGACCCCTTAAGACACCAAATCATGTCATTAGGGATCATATTGTGTCGTATGGGGTCGTAGGACACAATATGATCTGTAATGACATGATTTGGTTTCTTAAGGGGTCCTATGGTGTTGTTAGAGGTGATATGGTGTCCATAGGGGTCATATGGTGTCCTAAGAGGTCATAAGGGTTCATGGGACACCATATGACCCCTATGGACACCATATAACCCCTAACGACACCATCAGACCCCTTAAGACACCAAATCATGTCGTTAGGGGTCATATTGTGTCGTAAGGGGTCCTATGGTGTCCCAAGACACCATAGGACCCCTATGGACACCATATGACCCCTAACAACACCATAGGACCCCTTAAGACACCAAATCATGTCGTTAGGGGTCATATTGTGTCTTACGGGGTCGTAGGACACAATATGACCCCTAACAACACAATTTGGTGTCTTAAGGGGTCTTATGGTGTCACAAGATACCATATGATCCCTAACGACACCATAGGACCCCTTAAGACACCAATCATAACATTAGGGGTCATATTGTGTCTTACGGGGTCGTAGGACACAATATGACCCTAACGATATGATTTGGTGTCTTAAGGGGTCTGATGGTGTCGTTAGGGGTCATATGGTGTCCGTAGGGGTCATATGGTGTCCCATGAACCCTTATGACCTCTTAGGACACCATATGACCCCTAATGACACCATATTGGGTCGCTTTGGGTCATATTGTGTCATTAGGGGTCATATTGTGTCTTAAGGGGTCCTATGGTGTCCCAAGACACATATGACCCCTAATGACACCATATGACCCCTAACGACACCATATGACCCCTTAAGACACCAAATCATGTCGTTAGGGGGTCATATTGTGTCCTACGACCCTATACGACACAATATGATCCCTAACGATATTATTTGGTGTCTTAAGGGGTCCTATTGTGTCATTAGGGGTCATATGGTGTCCCATGAACCCTTATGACCTCTTAGGACACCATATGACCCCTAATGACACCATATTGGGTCGCTTTGGGTCATATTGTGTCGTTAGGGTCATATTGTGTCTTAAGGGGTCCTATGGTGTCCCAAGACACTATATGACCCCTATGGACACCATATGACCCCTAATGACACCATAGGACCCCTTAAGAAACCAAATCATGTCGTTAGGGATCATATTGTGTTGTACGGGGGTCATAGGACACAATATGACCCCTAGCGACATGATTTGGTGTCTTAAGGGGTCCTATGGTGTCGTTAGGGGTCATATGGTGTTCATAGGGGTCATATGGTGTCTTGGGACACCAATAGGACCCCTTAAGACACAATATGACCCCTTAGAACACAATATGACCCAAAGAAACCCAATATGGTGTCATTAGGGGTCATATGGTGTCCTAAGAGGTCATAAGGGTTCATGGGACACCATATGACCCCTATGGACACCATATAACCCCTAACGACACCATCGGACCCCTTAAGACACCAAATCATGTCATTAGGGGTCATATTCTCTCTCTCTCTCTCTCTCTCTCTCTCTCTCTCTCTCTCCCTCTCCTCCTCTCTCTCTATCTCTCTCCCTCTCTCCCTCTCCTCCTCTCCTCTCTCTCTCCCTCTCTCC